>NC_051220.1:40777718-40810218 GCF_015220715.1 Pygocentrus nattereri | reverse complement strand
TAGTGGAAATCACTGCAGGGGCTCAGAAACACTTCTAAAAGTGTGAATTAAAACTCTAAAATGCAAAGAAGAAACTGCACATAAACAGGATCCAGAAACGCTGCCACCTTCTCTGGGCCCGAGCTCATTTAAAATGGACTGAGGGGAAGTGGAAAAGCGTCCTGTCGTGTAACGAATCAACATTTGAAATTCTTTTTGGAAATCATGGACACTGTGTCCTCCGGACAGAGGTGATGAAACACAGGGGTAAACATGCCCCAACTTTTTAAAAACGTGTTGTTGGAAACAAATTCAAAATGGGAAGATATATTTTTCAAAAAACAATCAAATTTCTCAGTTTCAACATTTGATATGTTGTCTTTGTAGTATATTCCTTTAAGAATATAGGGTTTAAATGATTTGCATGTCATTGAATTTTAATTTACATTTTGCACAGCATCCCAACTTTTTTGGAAACGGGGCTGTAATATGTCTGCATATGTTTGCAGGGGACGTCAGTGTGCCAGGCTACGGCCACCGGAGCAGTCGTGGTGCTGCTCTACACCTCCAGAGCCTGCTATAACCTGGCTGTGGTGGCCGTCTCGCCGAAGGACAAAGCCACACCCTTCAGCTATGGCTGGTACAGCTTCTCTGATCAGGTGGGACGACATCGTTTTGTACATTTATTTAAAAAAAATCCGATGAATACACCCAAGCTTCACTTCATCTACACGTTTATTTTCAAGAAGTGTCGTTGCGATTGATTAGGAGCTCATTCACAGATCAGAGTCCTGAACACTTCATGGTTTATAGCCAGCTGAAGGATAATTTGCTTAGATTTCTGTAGAAATGTACAAGAATAATGTTAGTAGTTCCTTTAACCAACACTAAATGGTGTTCAGACTGTAAGATCTATAATGAAGCCCAAATAGAGTCGCTCTAGGTTATTACGTTTGTGGCACAACACTGTATTTTAGTAAAACCACCCAGAACTGAATAGTTTGCAGAAAAACTTTCTGTAAGGACCAAGAAATTCTGTGATTACAGCCTAATGTGACGACACACTACACACTTAAAGTTGGTTCTTCTAGCGTTCTTTAGCAAACTGATTTTTATTGGTCATTGAAGTGTAAACGGAGTTATTCAGAGTGGGTTTGGTGTGAAGTGGTTCAGACGTCTTTACAGTGGTGGTGATGGGAACCAGGCGTCGCCATGACTACAACACAGATATAGACACTTCATTTACCATCCAGAACCACCAGAGAACCCCCACACGTGTCTTCTGAGTTTATATTGTAAGATACTGTTAATCACGTCCGGTCAGAGGCGCACGACAAATTAAAAAATGAGAAAGATATATACCAAAAAGAGATGATGAAACTGAATGAAGCGCCGAGTTAAAAAGAGACGTTTTCAGGTGTTTATATGAGATGTTGGTGATGGTAAAATAGTGGAAAACCTGGAAAATTTGCTTTCTTTTTGCACTGTTTTGCCTTATTACACCCTGCATGTATCCCTCCACAATGAATGGCTCTTACAAATACATTTCACACCAAATCCTTCACACAAAGTATAATAAAACGGCGTCTCAGACATCAGGCAGTGAATGTAGGAACTTTCTGTGGGGGGAGCTTTTAGAGGGGGACGTCTGGTTCCTATCACCACCACTGTGAACAGTTCAGACTCGGTAAGTTTCTCTAGAGCAGAGCGTTTCACACCAAACCACTCGGAACGATTCTGCTTACTTCTTAAACGTTTAGTCATGCAGGCCTTTTAAATAATTGGTGGAATTTGCCTTTAAGGGCTTGGATAGTGATCTGAGCGCTGAATTAACCATCTTCTCTGACTCATTACAGAAAAAAAGAGGGAATAAAAAGATCAAATGAAGTTTGTGCTCATAGATTTTTCTTTGTGCTCCTGTTTATTTCAAACTAACGCTCCCTGATTTAAAAAAAAAAAACTTACATTTGGGAAAAAATGGAGAAAATCAAAGATTTAAATTTAAACATAGAAGTTAAAAATGGGGAATTTCTGTATCGCCTGTATTTAGAGGTGGGCGATATTTCCAAAAGTCTTATGATAAAAAAAATGTAAAGTTTTTCAATATCGATACACATGCATATCACAATAAATGGCAAATCACTACTTCAAGTTTGAAGGCGGATTTTTGGCTCCCGAGTGGTCAGTTACTGTTTTAAACTACCCTTCATGGTCAGAACACGGCAAACACTTGACAAAGTGGAACGTCTCACAGATCTGTCATGGGGCAGTGGGAGAGAGTTTCTGCTGAGCTGTTTTTATCAGCTGGAAAAGCACGGCCACAGTTTTTGTCATAGTCATAATTTAAGAAAGAAAACCGCTTAATTTTAGCCGTCTGGTGACGAGGCTCGGCTGTCCTGTTACTATTGCTAAACAAGTGGCCAAAAACAGCTGAACTCTGAGTTTCTCAACAACATTTAGTACGACCAGCAAACATTAGCTGGCTCATACATCAGTGATGGATCACATCGCCTCGCTGCCTTCACGCCTACCACATCCATATTAGAGCATATCACAGTATTCAGACACCAGCTAGCAGACGACTGGGTTTCTCTGTTCTACCGTAGTAGTTTGAGGGGTGAACTACAGTATATCAACACCAGACAAACAGGGTCCCCCTTTTAGGCATGTTTGAACTGAAACCGGTGCTTTTTTGTCTTGTTTGATCTGCAGTATCATCAGTTTACTGTGCTGTGTGACTGACAGAGCACTGCTTCAAGTCAGAAAACAGCTAGCCTGGAAAGACGGCGTTCTCCCGCTTTCCAGTGCCTCACACCTTCTTCGCTTTACTTTCATTTAAATCAGGGCTGCAATCAACAAACTCCCTTCTTTCACCTCCGTTGCTTGAGAATGCCCTAATACTAAAATATAACGAGTTGTGAGGATCAGACGCAACTTAACGGAAAGAGGCGAGTTCACTGTAGGTCAGTACAGTTACGCTAACTTACTTACTCACACTGAGTGACAGGAGAACAGATCGCCAGTCGCTCCACTCAAACGAGGAGTATATAACTCCACGTTTCAGACGTTGCTAAAGTATATTCGGCGACTCATTTTACTCATCGGCCACCCCAATCATGTCGGAAAACTCAGAAGTGCGCCCTCTCGTGGTGAAAGCAGAGTAGTGTCGCTTTCCTTGCAGTAGAAAACGCCTCCAGGGCCTTCGCTGAACGTGGAAGTGTGAGGATGCTCTATTATATCGAACATTTCTTATCGCTCTATTGTGGAAAGTTATATCGCGATAATTATTGTTATCGTTTTATCGTCCAGCCCTACCTGTACTGATTTCTGTTAATCCTTATGTTGAACCTTCACTGTCCCAAATAAACAGGTCTCAGAGCTGCCAGTCAACAGAACAGAACTGCCTGACTTTATTAATAGTCTATTACCGTTCTGATGCTGAGGACAGTCTTGTTTGTCTTGTATGTGAGTGCATATTGCCCTGATTCTGTTTTCCCTTTGATCTGCTCGATTTTTCTTTGATGTATTTTTTCTGTATGTGTGCATTAGTGATTGTTTCTATGCAAACAGCCTGGCTTGTTATAACTGGATGTGTTTGGGGGAGTAATGGCTAGTATATAGACCACCTGGTGCTGGAATTCAGCCTCTTTACTCTGCTGTTCTACTTATTTAAGCCCAGTAAGAATGATCTCAGTCTGATCTGTCTGCAGTGGGCCTGTCCTGCTGTACTGCCCTGTTGAGGGGCTTTAGTCAGAGATGGGCTCTGCGGGAGGGGAGGTCTTTGTTTAGCTAAAAATAGTCACGGCCAGGCTGCGGTTTAGGGCCAAAGGCTGTCCGGCTGGTGCTGACCTAGTTTGGGTTCACCTCTGAGACAGCTGCCTGCAGCGGAGCTCCCCCGGCCGCTCCGGCTCCTTCTCCAGCGCACTGTTTGGGTGGCTGTCAGTTCGCTTAGTCCTCATAGTGCTGCTCCGTCCTGCTATTTGCAGTTTTGTTAATGTTTGTTTGTTGTCTTGTTTCTCTGTTGTCTGTTTTGTTGTCAGTCATTCCAGGCAAATATTCATTCCCCTTGTTGGGCCGCTGTGGCCTTTTGCCTGTCTGTGGCTCTGTCTGTCTGTCTGCCCTGTGTACGTGTGTCCGTTTTAGAAAGCTCTTGCTTTATTCTTTAACCTTATCAGATTAGGGTGTGTGTCTGAGCTCTATCTGTGTGTCTTTGAACTGTGTGTATGTGTAATTATGTATCGTGTGTGTGTGTGTGTGTGTGTGTGTGTGTGTGTGTGTGTGTGTGTGTGTGTGTGTGTACACAAGGTCACTGTCTTTGTTTGCTGTAGCAGCCGTCTAATAGTGGAGCTGATGTGCTGTCTGTCTGTCTCTAATGGTATAGCTTGCTGTCTATCTGTCCATCTATCTATCTATCCATCAATCCATCTGTCTGTCTATCTGTATGTAATTGTGTATTTGTCTGTCTGTCTGTTGGTCTGCCTGTGGGTCTGTGTCTGTCTGTCTGTCTGTCTGTCTGTCTGTCTGTCTGTCTGTCTGTCTGTCTGTCTGTCTGTCTGTCTCTATCTAGTTATCCATCTCTATCTATCTGTCCATCTATCCATCTGTCCATCTGTCTTTCTCTAATTGTGTATCTGTCTGTCTGTCTGTGTAGCTAGCTATCTGTCTGTCTGTTGGTCTATCTGTCTGTCTGTCTATCTGTATCTAATTGTGTGTCTGTCTGTGTAGCTAGCTATCTGTCTGTTGGTCTATCTGTCTGTTGGTCTGTCTGTCTGTGGGTCTGTGTTTGTCTGTCTGTAGAGCTGTCTCTATCTGTATCTAATTGTGTATCTGTCTGTCTGTCTGTGTAGCTAGCTATCTGTCTGTCTGTTGGTCTGTCTGTCTGTCTGTATCTAATTGTGTGTCTGTGTAGCTAGCTGTCTGTCTGTCTGTCTGTATCTAATTGTCTGTCTGTCTGTCTGTCTGTCTGTCTGTCTGTCTGTCTGTCTGTCTGTCTGTCTGTATCTAATTGTCTGTCTGTCTGTCTGTCTGTCTGTCTGTCTGTCTGTCTATCTGTATCTAATTGTGTGTCTGTGTAGCTAGCTATCTGTCTGTTGGTCTATCTGTCTGTTGGTCTATCTGTCTGTGTAATTAGATCTAGTTAGATCTCTGTGTAGCTGTATATCTAATGGTGAAGCTGTCTGTCTGTGAGTTTGGTGTATCTAACTGTCTGTCTGTCTGATCATTGGGAGTCTCTGACTGATGGCTGTGTGTGTTTGCTTGCAGGTTGATGTGGAGAAGGTCAGCGGTGAGGCCTACGTGGTCTTTGGGATCGTTCTGTTTTTCTGGGAGTTTGTCCCCACCACTCTGCTCGTGATGTTCTTCAGAGTGCAGCGGCCCAATCAGAACCTGGTGAGACTCTAATCCCGGCTGTGTTCATTATAAGCGTCCATCAATAACCCAGCTGGACACTTCCTACTTCCAATCGACTTCTTTAGGCCCTACAGGACGGCACCGCTGCTTCTGTCCTGTCTGACAGAATGAATGAGTCAGACGTCCGTCCGGCTCACTGTCTCTAGTCAGTACGGTGGAAAACTACTGAGCTGCTCCACTGGATTCTGCCAGTCACTGTGTGTTTGTGTGTTCACTCAGGCACCCGGTGGTATGATCACTAGTCACAGTTTCAACTCCAGGGCGTATTTCTTTGACAACCCGAGGCGTTACGACAGTGACGATGACCTGTCCAGAAGCGTCAACTCCAGAGGAGAAAGGGGCAGGTTAGTGCTGTGACATTCCCAGAGTGGCTTTGATACTGTGGCAAAAAATTAAAAAGCACATGTCATCCTCTAAATTCATAGATTTAATTAACAAAGAATGTTAATTATTACAGCTCACGTAGCATCTGTGATTTCTGAATGCACTCAATACAAAATTATTCAAATGTTAAATAAATCAAATGCATAAGTAAGTAATTAAAAATATAGAAATGATAAAAACTGTTTTGAGGAGAATATTAACAGTGAGATGTGGAGATGTAACAGCTCAACAGTCCAGATTTACATGCATCTTTTGAGACCCTAAAGGCTAATTTATGCTCAACATTGGATGCAGATACAGTCGGAGCCTTCTGTCCGTACTCTGCGATTATCTAATCCGTTTTTGTGCACATTATCTAAAAGCTTACGGATACAGAAGAAACAGAGCAGTACCACTGGAAATCAGGCAGTGTAGCCAATAACTCAGGCAAGACACGACCACAGCCATATCAGAGCTGGTTTATGAGGAGCCTGGCCGCTTCCTATTTCCCCTATTATATCAAAAACATGACTGAAAAATGCCAGAGGGCGCCTGTGAGCGATTGGAGCTAAATGGCTAAAAACGAGAAGTTAAAATAGTTTCTAATCACTCGTCCAGAACTTTCCTTTAATTTTAGAAAGTAGAATGATGGATTTGACTACAAATGTAAGAAAACTCACCTGTATTTTTCCTTTTTTCTTCAGCAAATGGGTTTTGGGTAGCAGAACACTAATATTACTGCTACGGGAGCGCCCCCTAGCGTTTGAGAGACCTGGAAGATGTTACAGAGTGGAAATTCTCCTCTTTAAGTCCTATGTCCATATGTCTATGGACACGACAAAGAAACTTCACAAATAGCAAACTTTTTGAGGAGAGGTTCTGCAACTTGGTTAGAAATGTTAAATATCTATAAACATTTATACATCTCCACCGTCACCATGTTTGCTGTTGTCAGAAACTTTTTACTCTGGATTGCCCTCTAGTGGATGTATTGCTTAACATCCACACCAGCGTAAAGGACGCATGGAAGCATGTGGGCAGTGACGCTTTTGATGTTTAAAACTGGCATATTTATTTTCATATATGAAGGGAATAGAGCCTTAACACTGATTGACACCTGGCATTAAAATGCAGAGAAAGGTAGATACAAAGCTGGCCAGAGCTGCCCAAACATTAGTAAATCGAGTGGAATGTGTAAACAGGCACACTTCTGATATATTCATCTATTTTGTATGTGATCCTCCCTCAAATGCATAGGCAAAATGCATTTCTCTCCATCATACAGCCCATAAACTGACCACAGTCTTTTAAAACTGCATTTGAGTGGACAGAAAGATAAATAACATGCAGATAGAGAGTCTGGTTTGTGCTCATCAGGCCCACTGTAGCCTAATAATCCATGAATAATATGACTAATAGCTCAGCACTCCCCATGTAAACGGCTCAATCAGATTGAGGCCTACCCGATTCTAACCAACTGAACGAGGTGGGTAATCCGGTAAATAATCCATTAAATAGAAGAATAATATCTGTGTAAACGTCTGTATCCGATTACATTCCCTATCGGAAAGTTTAAGTCCGTTCTGCATGTGCGTCGCGTCACAGTGAGAGTTTATACCGTTCGACACGGCGGAGCAGAAACTGGTCTGCAGAGGAGACGAACGTCCAGCTTATGTGTCTCGGAATGCGACGTCGTCCTCTCGGCCTTCTTTAAAGGACATGTGAGGGACGTTTTCCTGAGTCTGATGTCATTTTAAAGCAATTAAAAACACAATCACTGCTCACTGCTGCTCATCTCACTCTGACTGGACTCACGTGATGCTGGTTTTCGTGGTAACATCTACGCTAAGTGGTTTTCTATGCATGTGTGTAATTTTGGACCTGGTTACTTGTAGTGAGCATGTAAACAGAGATTTGGCCTCAGATTGTTGAGTAGAGTGAGAATAAACACGTCAGTCTATAATCAGATCTGATCTATAATCAGACCTGTGTTTAAAATGAATAGAGAATGGATTTAACTTTATGAGGAGCAAAAGGTTACGCTACTGATTAAAACTGTATGTTTCAGATATGCATCCCTGTACAAATGTGTCAAATTACCATTCAAACCTAAAGGGCTTTTATTCTACATTTGTCTTGCATTGAATTTTTTTGCCCTCAAGGTCCACTTAGGACTTTTGTGCGCGTTCGTCCACCAAAAATGGTCATCGTTCATTTTTACATGACTGTTTTCCAACCTTTATCGATTGGCATTAAACTGGCTGTTTTTACTACTGTGCCTTTAAGACTGATGTAGATAAATGAGCTCTGTTCTGAGTATTATGCTCACCTCGGTTCATGAACAGCGCTATGTCGGACTTCAGCTTTTAAATGGTTGAGACGTCGGTCTCCAAAGGGGCCTCTGAAACATCTGAGCCATTAGAAAAGCACTGTACACCAGATCAGAGCACCACAGTGTAAAGGAGTGATGCAAACCGCATTATGGCCTCATACAGCTCATTACAGCCTTTCACTCCAACACGCTCGTCTGGCTTCATGGGCTACTCATGATAGCCTGAATAAACCGAATTTTATCTGTAATAAATCTAATCCGATTTTGGCTGTTAAACAGGTCCTGGAGGGTCACAGTATCGCAATAAGCACCTGCTTCACTCTAACACACCAGGTTTGACTCATGAAGGGCCTGGAATTTAGCTGATGTTGAATTCTGTGTTAAAGCAAAGTTCGGCAAAACCTCTTATTCACAGATTTGTCCAAAGTTGCATTTTTCTGTCTCATTAGAGGAAAATTGTGTGTTACAACACAAACTGTTAAAATACTGAACTGTTAAATACTGAATTGTTGTAGAGAGCAAGAGAGACAGATGGACAGCGAGAGAGAGACAAGGAGAGAATGAGGAAGAGAGAGAGCAAGAGAGGGAGAGGGAGAGATGGAGAGAGGAAAAATGAGGGAGAGAGCAAGAGAGAAACAAGAGAGGGAGAGAGAAAGAGAGAAAAAGCAAGAGAGACCGAGGGACAGCGAGAGGGAGGGAGAGACATGGACAGTGAGAGAGAGAGTAACAGCGAGAGAGAGAGAGCAAGCGAGGGATGGCAAGAGAGAGAGACAGAGTGAGAGATGGAGAGAGATAAAGAGAGCAAGTGAAAGAGACAGATGGACAACGAGAAACAGACAGAGAGAGGGAGGCAAGAGAGAGAGAGCAAGAGAAAGAGACGGACAGGGAGAGAGAGAGAGAGAGAGAGACAAAGAGACAGGGGGGAGAGAGCAAGAGAGACAGACGGACAGCGAGAGAGAGCAAGAGAGACAGACCAACAGGGAGAGGGAGAGGGATAGAGAGCGAGCAAGAGAGACAAACGGACAGCGAGAGGGAAAGCGAGAGACAGACGGACAGCGAGAGAGAGAGAGAGAGACAAAGAGACAGGGGGGAGAGAGCAAGAGAGACAGACGGACAGCGAGAGAGAGCAAGAGAGACAGACCAACAGGGAGAGGGAGAGGGATAGAGAGCGAGCAAGAGAGACAGACGGACAGCGAGAGGGAAAGCGAGAGACAGACGGACAGCGAGAGGGAAAGCGAGAGACAGACGGACAGCGAGAGGGAAAGCGAGAGACAGACGGACAGCGAGAGGGAAAGCGAGAGACAGACGGACAGCGAGAGGGAAAGCGAGAGACAGACGGACAGCGAGAGGGAAAGCGAGAGACAGACGGACAGAGAGAGAGAGAGAGAGAGACAGACGGGGAGAGAGAGAGAGAGAGAGAGAGAGAGACAGACAGAGAGAGAGAGAGAGAGAGAGACAGACAGAGAGAGAGAGAGAGAGAGAGAGAGAGACAGACGGAGAGAGAGAGAGAGAGAGAGAGACAGACGGGGAGAGAGAGAGAGAGAGTGAGAGACAGACCGGAGAGAGAGAGAGAGAGAGCAAGAGACAGAGGGGACAGCGGGAGAGAGAGAGAGACAGAGACAGACGGACAGACAGACACAGAGTGAGAGACAGACGGATGGACGGAGAGAGAGAAAGAGAGGGAGTGCATGCGAGGGAGCCTGAAAAATCTTACTCTGTGATGAAAATCTCTGATATTGTGTTTCGCTGTGAGAGGATGTCGGACTTTCCATCTATAAAGTCTTTCAGAGTCTTCTGGTGTGTATTTATCATGCTCAGCGTGTAAAAGCCTTCAGAGTGGCCCTTTCTCTCCAACTCTGACGGTAACCAAGCTCTCCTGCTTCCCCTCTTTCTCTTCCACAGTAGTATGATTTCATCAGCACCCCAGATGGGCCCCAGTTGGTACGGCTCCATCCAGCGGACGGGCAGTCTCACCGGGGCGTCCCACCTGTTCAGCGGGCCCCAGACGTCCACCGCCCCTCTGCTCCTGGCCTACGGCAACATCCAAACCAGCCAGCACCATAACTACTACTCCACCCCCCAGGACTACTACTCAACCCCCCAGAGCCATTACATCACCCCACAGATCTGAGCCTGACGCTGCACATCTCTCTCTCTCTCTCTCTCTCTCTCTCCCCTTCTCTTCAGTCTGGATCGGAGTTTAACTCAGGCAGTGAGCAGGCCAAGCCGCTTTGAGGACCCCGCAGGGACCGAATGACCATTTTTAGTGTGGTCACGCTCCTTCTATTCCAATTAATCCACCCACCCACCTCCCTGCCTCTATCCGAGCCAGCCAGCCAGTGGTAGCCATGGCAATGACTGCAGGAGGCTGCGATTCATTCAAAAGGGACCAGACAAGAAAAAGGGGTGGCGAGGAGGTCAGCTGGTGCTGCTTTTAACCCGTAATGTTCCTTATTTTCAGTGTTTGCTACTTCCTTTCACATTTCTGTGATCATCCAGCTGGTCCGAATTATGAAACGGACCAATCCTGATTGTTTTCTCCAAAGAGAGGCCCCCCATCTTCTCCTGAGACAGCCCCCTTAACTTCTGTGGGCTCTGCACAGTGGATTGTAGCCCTCTGCACACAGACTCCCCTCTGTGAGTTGGGTGCTAATTTGCCTTATTTGCACTTAATAGAGGCCCATGTCTCATATTCAGATGAATATAGAGTGAAGAGAGGCCTGAATGTAGTGGTTGGTCTCTATATTTTGGCCTAGGATTATTATTATTATTATTATTATTATTATTATTATTGTCCCCCTAAACTACAAGCTGGAGACTTAAAGACCCTGGCACGTTTCAGGGCCTCAGAGGTGCTTATGGTACTATGACCTAACGTGCACTGAGATGTGAAGTGTGGTTAGAAAGGAAAGGTCTCTCAGACTCCTGACTTTCCCTGGAACTGTGTGAAAGAGGAACGGGCCACTTTTTTGCCAAAGAGCAAAGGCGTAAGGAGTTGGCCTCAACTGCGCTTTAGACGAGATGCTGTCTCGACCTCCTACACAGAAGAATGGAGCGTCACACAGACGGAAAAGAAGAAAGACGGAGATGGCATGTTTTGGGAATGCTGCAGATTGGTCTATCCATGCTAAGCCCTCAAACGGCTACTGTTGCGAGGTTGGACAAGCTTTACAATTAATTGCCACATTAATAATTGCGATTAACAATTTAATTGCCTTATTTTGTTGATTATGCACAACCATTAAAGTACAAGCTTAATGTAGCCAAATTGGCTGATCTCTCCTCCTAGCTATCTATACTTAGTAGCTCCCAGTTGACAAGAAACACAGCTCCAGCTCAAATAAACAAACCTTACTCACCACCGCCCTCTAAAGGTGTAATAAACATCAAATAATTACAAACATTACTCACCACCGCCCTCTAAAGGTGTAATAAACATCAAATAAACAAACCTTACTCACCACCGCCCTCTAAAGGTGTAATAAACATCAAATAAACAAACCTTACTCACCACCGCCCTCTAAAGGTGTAATAAACATCAAATAAACAAACCTTACTCACCACCGCCCTCTAAAGGTGTAATAAACATCAAATAAACAAACCTTACTCACCACCGCCCTCTAAAGGTGTAATAAACATCAAATAAACAAACCTTACTCACCACCGCCCTCTAAAGGTGTAATAAACATCAAATAAACAAACCTTACTCACCACCGCCCTCTAAAGGTGTAATAAACATCAAATAAACAAACCTTACTCACCACCGCCCTCTAAAGGTGTAATAAACATCAAATAAACAAACCTTACTCACCACCGCCCTCTAAAGGTGTAATAAACATCAAATAAACAAACCTTACTCACCACCGCCCTCTAAAGGTGTAATAAACATCAAATAAACAAACCTTACTCACCACCGCCCTCTAAAGGTGTAATAAACATCAAATAAACAAACCTTACTAACCACCGCCCTCTAAAGGTGTAATAAACATCAAATAAACAAACCTTACTCACCACCGCCCTCTAAAGGTGTAATAAACATCAAATAAACAAACCTTACTAACCACCGCCCTCTAAAGGTGTAATAAACATCAGATAAACAAACATTACTAACCACCGCCCTCTAAAGGTGTAATAAACATCAAATAATTACAAATATTACTCACCGCCGCCCTCTAAAGGTGTAATAAACATCAAATAAACGAATGTCATTCAGCACCGCCCTCTAAAGGTGTAAAACATCAAATAAACGACCGCCCTCTAAAGGCATCATAAACGAACATCAAATAAACAAACATCACTCACTGCCGCCCTCTATCTCCCATTTAAAACACTACACTACTGAGCTGGACTGTGTTGTCATGGTAGTCAGTCAAAACTACAAAGAAAATCACCACCATTCTATTGTTAGTTTGATTACACGATAAAAAAACCCCAGTCTACCCAAACAATGTGACCATTTACATGAAAAACAAACCGATTTGAAATCAGTAGCACACTCAGTTTTTTCATATCGCCACATAAACTCATGTGCTAGTTTCTCATTAAGCTGAATGGAATTATTGCCAGCCTGGCAACAGTAGCTACAAACGAGCCCGTGGACGAAGCCCGGACGTCTGAGGTTAGGCACCATGCCGTGGTCTGTGGAGCTTTGGGTCGAGCTGATTTGCTGTGGCTGGAAAAGCAAAAGGCTCCTTTGAAAATCACAGCAATCGCACCATGTAGTAAACAGAAAAGTTCCAAACCTGATTTTTTGGTTTGATCACATGTACTTTTTCTCCCCGAGTGTCACTGGGTCCTCTGAAGCTCGTTTAGCAGTTGAAATGCTCTAAGCTGAGACGCGTGTACGTTGCGTGATGTGGCGTGAAACTAAGCCTAACGTTAACCTTCAGCACTGCTATATAACAACTCCTCAAACTCAAAGCAACTCAATTATCACGTGCACGCTGGGCTGGAGGCGGTCCCGTGCCACGCCAGTACCCTCCATGCACCCTTACTGCGGACTACAGTGAGGCGGCCACTTACCTAATACAGGTGAGGACCGGTCAGACTGGACCGTTTTGTTTACAGCGCTTACATGCCAGACAGGAGGGTATTCAGGTGTGAGTTAGTATGAATTTGTTTATTAATTTACTCGTAATTGAGCTGCGTTATGCTCGTGAAGCCATAGCAGTGAAGCAATTTGGCTCATTTCAAATAAAAAATATAAAAATAAAAGCGGACACTCATCACACACGTCCGTAGAGCTGCGTTGGAGGAGTTTGTCCCAAATGCGCACGTTTAAACCGAGCGCACATGAGGTTTCTTGCCCTGTAGATCGTTGACTTCACCAGAGTGTGGACTTTGCCAGGGCTGCGGGACTTTTGGGACTGAGCCGAGGCCTGCTGGTTTGTGTGGGGTATTTTCCCAGTCTTATGAGGTCAGTTAATCCCTTAACAAACCAGAAGAGCTCCATTAATGTAGTTACTGAATAATATGCCTTTATATGAAATAAACCTGGAATGTTACGGGATTAAGTGCTATTTTAATTCAGCAATATTTGCATACTTTTTGCTACTTAAAGAACATGTAACTCAGAGGATCTGGCGCCATTCAGAGGAAAAATAAACATACTTTGGAACCTTTTCGTTTGTCAGCGATTTGCGGAAACACCAGTCATTTTTCCCATAGAGAAAACCAGCTTAGACCCAAACGTCCTTATATGGTCATGATGCCTCCTACAGTGACAGCATGACTTCACTGGTCAAATGGGTTGAATGTTCCTGGTTAGGTTCTCTGTCGCGAACGCCCAGAGTGTGAATTTGACGGCGAGTGTATGTTTGTAGTCCAGTATTAAGGTACTAACATCTCACGGCTTTTAGCGAGGGCTTCTTTACCTACTATATATTCAGTACGTGTGTGTGTGTGTGTGTGTGTGTGTGTGTGTGTGTGTGTGTGTGTAGTTATTATGCTGTCAGTACTACAGTCTCTGTTCAAGCTTAATTACTGGTATCAAGCTCGTCATTCATCACGGATGCCTAAAACTGTGCCGTCACGTTTTTTTCTTAAGAATATCCTGATTCTGTTGCACAAAATGATGTATATAGACAGGTGAGAAGTGAGTCTCATAGGCTTCATGCCATCATTCCTGTTTTTCTTTTGTTTTTTTTATTGTTCTTGATGAACTGAGATCAATCAAACTTCTGCTTTCACGTCTGGAGTAGAGATGCAGAACGCTGTGAGGAAACGGTGTGAAAACTGACAAATCTCTGTGCTTTATGCATTTTAGCTGAAAGCTTTTAGAAAATGGTAAACGGCCGGATTATCCAGCCGCCCGGCTGGCTCTGATTCGAATCAGCTACTGTGCTTATTGTCAGCCCCCGTGTTTTTTATGTCGTGTGATTTATTCCTATTTGTCGCAAAATATCAGCAATTACTTGGCGAAAGCAATCATGATTTAATGTGTCGTCTCTTTAGAGTGGCACCCTCCCTTCACGGGGCCAATAGGCAAAAACGGGCCATAGGCAGGCTATTGACTGCATGTCTGCTTAGATTTTAACTTTTTTTGTTGTTTCCTTTGTTTTTTTTCATTGTTAGAATCATTTTATGGGTCCTGCAGGGTTTGTCAATGACATTTGATAAAAAAAGATGGATGGTGTATTAGATTTGAATATGTTTAAAGGGGAATTCTACCAATATTTCCAAAAGTCTGCATAATTCTTGCGTTTAGATGTGCACAGTGATTCGGAATAGTTTGATATGAAGTGATTCACTGCAGGGAAGCCTTAGACGTCTTACAGTGGTGGTGATGGGAAGCAGGGGTCATGTCTACAGCACACATACAGCCATTTTATTTACTATCCAGAACCACTAGAGAACCGACACGTGTCTTCTGGGTTTTATATGGAATGTTGATGATGGGAAAATAGTGATAAATCTGGGGAAAAGAATATATGTGGGGGCTTTTAAAGGTGGACGTCTGGTTCCTATCACCACCATTGTGACCAGTCCTGACTCCAAGTTTCTCTTTTTCACTCTTTTTCTCTTTTCACACCAAACCATTCTGAATGACTCTGCATTTTTAAGCATTTCATTATAGTTTGATGTTATTTTTGAGAATTTGGTGAAATTCCCCTTTATCCAGCCTGTTAGCAGATGTGTAGCATATGTGTGGAAAGCTTATCAACTCTGAAAGCAGGCGCAAGGAGGCAGCTATAATCACAGGCACAGCTCATTTCGCTGGCATTTTGGTTTTACTCCCATCAGATCCAAGAACTGTTCAGTTCAGCATGAAAGCCTGCTGTGATTAACATTCCGGCTGGAAGGTTTCTATCTGTTGTTTTACCTGTTGTGCGTGTGGTTCGACTGTGTTTGCTTATATCAACTCTTTTCTCTCATATAGAGCAAGTAAAGCCTTTATTATATATTTTTAAATGTTCTGTTTGTGGCCAATGAATGTAACATGTTTACCCATTTTCATAGTTCTTCATGCGAGCACTACCAAGAAAATGAAAAATAAAATTTTACTGCACTGTTTTTGAAAACTTTCCAAGATCCTTTCTTCCTGCTTTTATAGCATGCAATTCCGAGTACAGTTGCTGGGAAACGCTCGCATGGCATCACGCTGAGGGCTGTAGCAGTTAAAACGGCTTCCTTTCAGGGTTTTTTTTATTTTTATTGATTTTATTTATTTGTTTTTTTAAACCAGGGCAGTGGAATATTGTACATCCCTTAACTTTTCATTCCTTTTTGTCCTGAAAATAAGTCCAAACCATGGCATGATGTTATCAAATTCAGTAGGAAAAATGCAAATAATAACATAAAGCAATTAGTAAACTGTCATTAACAGGTATTTAATTACAAACTACACAAAGAAGAGATTTAATATTTTGCCATATCAACTTTTGAAATTACAGTTTATTAAAAAAAAGTGGCATGTGCAAAAGTTATGGCACATTTTCACATATTGTATTTTGCTAAATTCATCAAATAATATCTAAATATAAATTGTGCATTAGAATGTACGAAAGTGTCTGTGTGTGTCGAGAATGTATTAGCCTATTTTCACTTTAACAGGGAGTTCAAACTTTTGCTTTTTATGTATGAAGGCCTGCCACAACTATTACATAATCACTGAAAGCAATTATCTGCGATGATTGCAATTGTTTATGCTGACTGTAATCTTTTTCTATTGTCGTATTATAACAAAATATAGTATATTGCTATAAAATACATATTTAAATGACGAACCTTATTCCAGAAAAGTTTCAACAGGAGGTAAAATGCAAATAAAAATATTTTAAAAAGCAATCATTAGTGAAATATTTGGGGGCAGTCGTGGGCTGGAGGTTAGGGAACTGGCCCTGTGACCGGAAGGTCGCCGGTTTGATCCCCAGAGCCGACAGTCCATGACTGAGGTGTCCTTGAGCAAGACACCTAACCCCCAACTGCTCCCTAGTGTGTATGTGGTGTCCCACATCACGGATGGGTTAAATGCAGAGGTGGAATTTCCCCGTTTGTGGGATTGAAAGAAAAAAAAAGTATCACTTAAAATGTCATTTACAGGTATTTAATTAAAAAAACACACAAAGAAGAGAGATTTAGTTTTTTACTGTATCAACTTTAGTGCTTTAGTGCCCAAGGACTCTTATTGGTACAGTGTAGGGTGCCTGCTCAGATGGGGATTGAACCCCAGTCTACAGTATAGAAGGCAGAGGTGTTACCCACTACACTAACCAACCACACCACAAACATTGCACTTTGGTCCCCCTAAGACAAAAAGTATGGGCACACCTTGTTCATTTCTTTCATTTTCTGTGATGTATGGAAAGCTTTGCATCCCAACTCGATTTTTAAAGTCTAACTTACTGTGTTTGAACAAGAAAACAGACCCACATCACTTCCAATCAGCAGTAGTGAAAGAAAAAGAAGAGGTAACTTTTTGTTTAGTCAAATAATGTTTTGTTGATTTCTGCACTTTTTAATTAAGTTTGTCTACTGAATTTCCCATTTTGAGTAAAAAACAATAGTTATGGCACATTTCATAGGCTGTATTTTGTTAAATTCATCTAATAATGGTAAACGATGCTTTAGGTTCTATGTAGAGGATGTTTTTATTTTCACTTCAACAAAAAAAGTCATGTGTCCAGAGGTGTTCAAACTTTTGCATATGACTGAATAGACTATGTGGACAAAAGTTTAGGGACACATTACACCTACATGAGTTTTATGGCATCCCATTCTAAATCCATAGGCCTTAATAAAGCGGTTGGGACAGATCGAGCAGGACAGGAACTTCACAAACTGATTGTGGCAATGGTGGCATCCTATAACATGGCCATGTTTAAATCACTGAGCTCCTCATTACGACCCTCTACTGCCAGCGTTTGTCCATCTAGACTGCAAGGCTATGTGCTTGATTTTATCCACCTGTTTGCAATTAGTGTGGCTGAAACACTTGAGCTCTATAATTAGGAGGGATGTCCACATACTTTAGTCCATATAGTTTGTGTGAAGGCCTGTCACAACAATTATGTAATCACCTAATAGGAATTATCAAATCAAATCAAATTTATTTGTGTAGCGCTTTTTACAACGGATGTTGTCACAAAGCAGCTTTACAGAATTTCGGAAAAGACAAAGTTTCAACAGGACGGTAAGAATGTACAGAAACCCCCTGGTGGGCAAGCCAGTGGCAACAGTGGCAAGGAAAAACTCCCTCAGAACTGAGGAAGAAATCTTGGGAGGAACCAGGCTCACCAGGGGGGACCCATCCTCCTCTGGTCAAACTACCTACAAGTGATTATATTACTAATATTAATAGCAGTAATATTAGTATTAGGAATAACTAGGAGTCTATGAGAATATCAGCATGGGGTGGGCAGCTCGTCCAAGGTAGGTGGTGGGAGCTGGGGCATGGGCAGCTGGTCTGAAGTGGGTAGCAGGAGGGCTCAGCAGTCCCTCCGCTCCACCGTCCACAAACCTGAGTGACCGCGTGCGAGCGGCGGGACGACAGCACCAGCATCTCGGTTCAGTATAATTCCCTGTGTCCATGGACCCCTGGATCTGCTGCTTTTATCTAGGGGGAACATTAGCTACCAAAAGCTGAACTGAACAAGTGGGTTTTCAGCCTAGTCTTAAAGATTGAGACTGTGTCTGAGTCCCGAACAGTTTCCAGAAGATCATTCCAGAGTTTGGGGGCTTTATAAGGAAAAGCTCTTCCCCCAGCTGCAGCCTTAGGAATTCTGGGGACTATTAATAAGCCAGCGCTCTGGGATCTGAGTGGTCGTGATGGCTCATAATGGGAAATAAGGTCTTGCAGGTACTCAGGAGCGAGACCATGTAGGGCTTTATAAGTCAGTAAAATGATTTTATAATCAATACGGAATTTAATAGGCAGCCAATGAAGTGATGATAGCACTGGACTGATATGATCAGATGTTCTAGTTTTAGTGAGGACCCTGGCTGCGGCGTTTTGGACTAGTTGGAGTTTCTTTAAATTCCTGCTCGTACATCCTGACAGTAGCGCATTACAGTAGTCTAGCCTGGAAGTAATAAAAGCGTGTACTAGTGTTTCTGCATCACGCAGGGACAGGGCATTTCTGATCTTGGCAATGTTGTGAAGATGTAGAAAAGCTGTCCTAGTGATGCTGCCTATGTGTTGATCGAATGATAAATCTGAATTAATTATAACGCCAAGATATTTTGCTGCTGATCCAGGTGTGGCTGGAAAGTCGGCCAGATTTAAGATTAAATCTGGTAATTTACTTCTTGCTAATTTTGGACCCAGAAGGAGAACCTCTGTTTTCTTACTGTTTAATAGGAGGAAGTTGCGCGACATCCAGCCTTTCATGTCTTTTACACAGTCCTCTATTTTCTTTAACCTGTATTGGTCATCAGGCTTAGCTGATATGTACAGTTGAGTATCGTCTGCATAACAATGAAAGTTTACGCCATGGTTACTTATAACTGTGCCTGACGGTAACATGTATAGTGTAAATAGTAATGGTCCTAATATAGAGCCCTGCGGAACTCCACATCTCACTTTTGAATAAGTGGAAGATAAATTGTTTACCCTAACAAACTGATAACGTTCTGATAGGTAAGATCTGAACCATGATAGGGCCGTCCCTGTGACTCCAACCATGCTCTCTAACCTTTCTAGGAGAATATTGTGGTCTATTGTATCGAAAGCCGCGCTGAGGTCAAGTAGCACTAAGAGAGATATGTAGCCTTGATCAGAGACAAGAAGAAGATCATTAGTTATCTTAACTACAGCCGTCTCAGTGCTGTGGTGTGGCCTGAATCCAGATTGGAATTTTTCATATACAGTATATGGTTCTTGTGTAGATATGAACTACGTTGTTGGGCCACAGCTTTTTCTAAGATCTTAGATATAAACGGTAAGTTAGAAACAGGCCTGTAATTAGACAAAACGGTGACATCAAGATTTGGTTTCTTGATCAGAGGTTTGATAACTGCTAGTTTAAAAGCTTTGGGTACATGGCCCAGACTAAGGGACGAGTTTACAATAGTTGAGATAGGGTTTATAATGACTGGCAGGACTTCTTTGAGTAACTGATTGATTATCTGCAATGATCGCAGTTGTTTACGCTGTCTGTAATCTTTTCTCATATCCTACTATGTTGCAACAAGCAGAGTGTGAAATGCATGTGTTGATGCAAATCAGTATAAATGCATTGCAACACATCATGGATCTCATGAAAACATCACCACTGCGAACAATTCTGACCTGGTAAGTTCCTCTAGAACAGAGCATTTCACACCAAACCGCTCTGAACGACTCTGTTTACAACTTTTTAATTACGCATTGTGAATTGGTGGAATTCTCACTTAGCAGTTAAGAATTTTCTATTTAAAAATAAATAAATAAATAAATAAGAAATGTTTGGCAGGCAGGGTGATGTAACATTAGCCTTGCTTTCAGCCAGGCTAAACACAAAGCTGCTCTCCCAGACGTGGAATAAGGTTAGTCTTGGCCCACATCATAATCTCAATGGTGATTGACCGTGGAAAAATCTTTTTTTTTTTTAATAGGCTTAGGCTTAATCTAGATCAGAGGACCTGCCCCAAGTTGACACAGTTTGTTATGTAAAGTCAAACCACTGCAAAAGCCTTAAAAAAAATGGGTTGCATTGTACACTCTGTCCAAAAGTATCCAGACAGCCAGTGGACTCCAGTGGCTGCTTTCAGTTGCAATTGGAAGCACAAAGGTTCTCTATAGAAAAGCACTGACCAACCGAATGGGACACTCTAGGGCAGCCGCCCAATGCCAAGCATGGGCTGGAGTCCGTGTGTCAAACGCAAGGCCCGCGGGCCGAGTCAAGCCCATCACACGGTTCTATTCAGCCCTCAAAATTATTCTAATTTTCTATTCTTAGTAGTCCATTTCACTCTAAGATGCACTACAGTCCCCAGCATGCACTGCAACATAGTGTGTTTTGACCCCCCAAAAACATTTGCTGGGCAGTTATATAAGTCTTCTTCTTTCGGCTGCTCCCTTTAGGGGTCGCCACAGCGGATCATCTGCCTCCATCTTGCCCTATCCACTGCCTCCTCTACTTTCATACCAACCATCTCCATGTCCATCTTCACTACATCCATAAACCTTCTCTGAGGTCTACCTCTTCTCCTTCTACCCGGCAGCTCCATCTCCAACATTCTTTGCCCAATATATCCACTATTCCTCCTCAACACATGTCCAAACCATCTCAACCTGGCCTCTCTGGCTTTATCTCCAAACCGCTCCACCTTCACTGTCCCTGGGCTTCACTTCGCTGGGCAGTTCTATAAGTATAATATATATAAGTAAATATGCAAAAAAAAAACCTACCTAAAATATTTTTTTTAATTATTATTTTTAAGTATTCACTGTCGATTTTGCTGTGGCAGTTTTGCTGTACGTTGAATAAACGATGGCAAAATGTTAAGTAGAAATAAAAACAGCCCACAGATTTGCTGAGATTTTTAAATATGGCCCTTTTACCCTGTTCTTCAGTGGTCAGGACCCCCATGGACCCTCACAGAGCAGGTACTGTTTGGGCGGTGGGTCATTCTCAGCACTGCAGTAACACTGACGTGGTGGTGGTGTGTTAGTGTGTGTTGCGCTGGTCTGAGTGGATCAGGCACAGCGGTGCTGCTGGAGTTTTTAAACACTGTGTCCACTCACTGTCCACTCTATTAGACACACCTACCTTGTCGGTCCACCTTGTAGATGTAAAGTCAGAGCTGACAGCTCATCTGCTGCTGCACAGTTTGTGTTGGTCATCCTCAAGTCCTTCATCAGTGGTCACAGGACTTTTGGTTGGTGGACTATTCTCAGTCCAGCAGCGACACTGAGTTCTGTAACTGTATAACTACAAAGTGCAGCTATGCAGTAAGTGGAGCTGATACAATGGACAATGAGCGTAGAAACGAGGAGGTGGTCAGAATGTTTAGCCTGATCGGTGTATACCCAGTTTAGGAAAAGCAACATTTTTGTTGTTGCCCACCCAAATATGACATCCTAGTAGGACCTCTGGCTAGAAGGCTATAAAACCCCTCATCCCACATCATTTTACATTTACAGCATTTGGCAGACGCTCTTATCCAGAGCAACTTACGATTTGATCATTTTACACAGGCAGGCAAAGGTAGTGTTAGGAGTCTTGCCTAAGGACTGTTATTGGTACAGTTGGTTACTCAGGTGGGGATTGAACCCCAGTCTACAGCATGAAAGGCAGAGGTGTTACTCACTCTACTACACCAACCATCAGCACATGACCTCACTTATGCTCAACCAAATCCTCACAGCAATGTTCCAACATCTAGTGTAAAGCATTTCCAGAAGAGCAGAGGCTGTCACTGCAGCAGGCCCACTATTAACACCCTTCATTTGGGAAGAAACCCTGGCCTACAAACTTTCACACATGTAGTATGTGAATCTGAATCAGTCTAGAGCGGTTCAGTGAGGGTTAAGTGTCTTCCATTCAGAATACCAGCGTCCACATCTCCTGAACAAACAGCTCTGTCCAAGCAGCCTAATTGTGTTTTCGTTTCTTGGCTGAACCCGTGGCCACAACTCAATTTGTCACGGTTAAATCGGATCCCGATGCGGACAGAAGGCCCTCTTAAACTCGGGCCAGGTTCTCAGCAGCGACTGCATGGGTTGTTTTTAATTCCGCATTCTGGATAAATCATGGAATTCAGGTTGAGTTTTGACGTAAACAGAGATGCCATTTAACCCAAGTCCAACTGCTGTACAAACACCCACTCACGGCACTCAGGCTGGGTTTTAACTCATTTTACTGAAGGACCCAAACAAGGCATTGACAGCGCTGCAGTTACAGCTGAGGGGAAAAGAACAACATATAAAGACGAATTCTGCTAAACTGTAAAACGTCCACAGACGAGCTACAAACCTACAGTAGAGTAAGTAACTGTTGGCCTATCCAGGCTCCGCCCACACATGCATTCTTACATAGTTACTGTTGCTAGGCTGGACAAGGTTTACAGAAAGCTGGTTTAAATCCCCATTGAACCTGATGAAAAACTGTAGCGCACTGTTTACACCGATCAGGCGTAACATTCTGACCACCTCCTCGTTTCTGCGCTCATTGTCCATCTTATCAGCTCCACTTACTGTATGGCTGTTACCCTGTTCTTCAGTGGTCAGGACCCCCATGGACCCTCACAGAGCAGGTACTATTTGGGTGGTGGATCATTCTCAGCAGATCAGATAGAGTGGATCAGACACAGCAGTGCTGCTGGAGTTTTTAAACACCTCAGTGTCGCTGCTGGACTGAGAATAGTCCACCAACCAAAAATATCCAGCCAACAGCTTCCTGTGGGCAGCGTCCTGTGACCACTGATGAAGGACTAGAGGATGACCAACACAAACTGTGCAGCAGCAGATGAGCTGTCGTCTCTGACTCTACATCTACAAGGTGGACCAACAAGTTATCGTGGTATAAACCGAGTCTGTTCTACAGTTTCTCATTAGGCTGAATGAATAACCGACTCTAAATGTAGGTATTGTGATATAAACCGAGTCCGTTCTACAGTTTCTCATTAGACTGAATGAATAACCGACTCTAAATGTAGGTATTGTGATATAAACCGAGTCCGTTCTACAGTTTCTCATTAGACTGAATGAATAACCGACTCTAAATGTAGGTATTGTGATATAAACCGAGTCCGTTCTACAGTTTCTCATTAGGCTGAATGAATAACCGACTCTAAATGTAGGTATTGTGATATAAACCGAGTCCGTTCTACAGTTTCTCATTAGACTGAATGAATAACCGACTCTAAATGTAGGTATTGTGATATAAACCGAGTCTGTTCTACAGTTTCTCATTAGGCTGAATGAATAACCGACTCTAAATGTAGGTATTGTGATATAAACCGAGTCCGTTCTACAGTTTCTCATTAGACTGAATGAATAACCGACTCTAAATGTAGGTATTGTGATATAAACCGAGTCCGTTCTACAGTTTCTCATTAGGCTGAATGAATAACCGACTCTAAATGTAGGTATTGTGATATAAACCGAGTCCGTTCTACAGTTTCTCATTAGGCTGAATGAATAACCGACTCTAAATGTAGGTATTGTGATATAAACCGAGTCCGTTCTACAGTTTCTCATTAGGCTGAATGAATAACCGACTCTAAATGTAGGTATTGTGATATAAACCGAGTCCGTTCTACAGTTTCTCATTAGGCTGAATGAATAACCGACTCTAAATGTAGGTATTGTGATATAAACCGAGTCCGTTCTACAGTTTCTCATTAGGCTGAATGAATAACCGACTCTAAATGTAGGTATTGTGATATAAACCGAGTCCGTTCTACAGTTTCTCATTAGGCTGAATGAATAACCGACTCTAAATGTAGGTATTGTGATATAAACCGAGTCCGTTCTACAGTTTCTCATTAGACTGAATGAATAACCGACTCTAAATGTAGGTATTGTGATATAAACCGAGTCCGTTCTACAGTTTCTCATTAGACTGAATGAATAACCGACTCTAAATGTAGGTATTGTGATATAAACCGAGTCCGTTCTACAGTTTCTCATTAGACTGAATGAATAACCGACTCTAAATGTAGGTATTGTGATATAAACCGAGTCCGTTCTACAGTTTCTCATTAGGCTGAATGAATAACCGACTCTAAATGTAGGTATTGTGATATAAACCGAGTCCGTTCTACAGTTTCTCATTAGACTGAATGAATAACCGACTCTAAATGTAGGTATTGTGATATAAACCGAGTCCGTTCTACAGTTTCTCATTAGGCTGAATGAATAACCGACTCTAAATGTAGGTATTGTGATATAAACCGAGTCCGTTCTACAGTTTCTCATTAGGCTGAATGAATAACCGACTCTAAATGTAGGTATTGTGATATAAACCGAGTCCGTTCTACAGTTTCTCATTAGGCTGAATGAATAACCGACTCTAAATGTAGGTATTGTGATATAAACCGAGTCCGTTCTACAGTTTCTCATTAGGCTGAATGAATAACCGACTCTAAATGTAGGTATTGTGATATAAACCGAGTCCGTTCTACAGTTTCTCATTAGACTGAATGAATAACCGACTCTAAATGTAGGTATTGTGATATAAACCGAGTCCGTTCTACAGTTTCTCATTAGACTGAATGAATAACCGACTCTAAATGTAGGTATTGTGATATAAACCGAGTCCGTTCTACAGTTTCTCATTAGGCTCAATGAATAACCGACTCTAAATGTAGGTATTGTGATATAAACCGAGTCCGTTCTACAGTTTCTCATTAGGCTGAATGAATAACCGACTCTAAATGTAGGTATTGTGATATAAACCGAGTCCGTTCTACAGTTTCTCATTAGGCTGAATGAATAACCGACTCTAAATGTAGGTATTGTGATATAAACCGAGTCCGTTCTACAGTTTCTCATTAGGCTGAATGAATAACCGACTCTAAATGTAGGTATTGTGATATAAACCGAGTCCGTTCTACAGTTTCTCATTAGACTGAATGAATAACCGACTCTAAATGTAGGTATTGTGATATAAACCGAGTCTGTTCTACAGTTTCTCATTAGGCTGAATGAATAACCGACTCTAAATGTAGGTATTGTGATATAAACCGAGTCCGTTCTACAGTTTCTCATTAGACTGAATGAATAACCGACTCTAAATGTAGGTATTGTGATATAAACCGAGTCCGTTCTACAGTTTCTCATTAGGCTGAATGAATAACCGACTCTAAATGTAGGTATTGTGATATAAACCGAGTCCGTTCTACAGTTTCTCATTAGGCTGAATGAATAACCGACTCTAAATGTAGGTATTGTGATATAAACCGAGTCCGTTCTACAGTTTCTCATTAGGCTGAATGAATAACCGACTCTAAATGTAGGTATTGTGATATAAACCGAGTCCGTTCTACAGTTTCTCATTAGGCTGAATGAATAACCGACTCTAAATGTAGGTATTGTGATATAAACCGAGTCCGTTCTACTGTTTCTCATTAGGCTGAATGAATAACCGACTCTAAATGTAGGTTTTGTGATATAAACCGAGTCCGTTCTACAGTTTCTCATTAGGCTGAATGAATAACCGACTCTAAATGTAGGTATTGTGATATAAACCGAGTCCGTTCTACAGTTTCTCATTAGACTGAATGAATAACCGACTCTAAATGTAGGTATTGTGATATAAACCGAGTCCGTTCTACAGTTTCTCATTAGACTGAATGAATAACCGACTCTAAATGTAGGTATTGTGATATAAACCGAGTCCGTTCTACAGTTTCTCATTAGACTGAATGAATAACCGACTCTAAATGTAGGTATTGTGATATAAACCGAGTCCGTTCTACAGTTTCTCATTAGACTGAATGAATAACCGACTCTAAATGTAGGTATTGTGATATAAACCGAGTCCGTTCTACAGTTTCTCATTAGACTGAATGAATAACCGACTCTAAATGTAGGTATTGTGATATAAACCGAGTCCGTTCTACAGTTTCTCATTAGGCTGAATGAATAACCGACTCTAAATGTAGGTATTGTGATATAAACCGAGTCCGTTCTACAGTTTCTCATTAGGCTGAATGAATAACCGACTCTAAATGTAGGTATTGTGATATAAACCGAGTCTGTTCTACAGTTTCTCATTAGACTGAATGAATAACCGACTCTAAATGTAGGTATTGTGATATAAACCGAGTCCGTTCTACAGTTTCTCATTAGACTGAATGAATAACCGACTCTAAATGTAGGTATTGTGATATAAACCGAGTCCGTTCTACAGTTTCTCATTAGACTGAATGAATAACCGACTCTAAATGTAGGTATTGTGATATAAACCGAGTCCGTTCTACAGTTTCTCATTAGGCTGAATGAATAACCGACTCTAAATGTAGGTATTGTGATATAAACTGAGTCTGTTCTACAGTTTCTCATTAGACTGAATGAATAACTGACTCTAAATGTAGGTATTGTGATATAAACCGAGTCCGTTCTACAGTTTCTCATTAGGTTTTTATTTATCAACAGAAATGTCACGGCTAGGAACTGTAGCTATGAAACAAGGCAGATGTGGGTGTAGCATGGATAAGCTGAGTGGCTATACTGATTTAATAGGTTATATTGATACCCTGAGAAATTTTTCATCCAATTCCTTCTTGCATTTTTTGCAATGTGCAATTCAGGTGTGAGTTTTTTCTTCATCCCTTCTTCCTTTTCTTCTCCCTTTTGTGTTACCATGTGCACTGAATGACCAACACATTTACATATATCCAATTCAACCTACAGTAGTTTAGCCCCGCCCACTCACACTGATGTTATAAGGAGTGTTTCAGCCCAGACTGCACGGAAGTCCAGAGAGGCCATGAGGTAGTCATAGTTTTGTGGATGGTTATCTTGCGATAATGAGTTAATTATCTTCTCAAAATAACAAAGTTATCTTGAGATAAGTTAATTATCTTGTAATCTCAAGATAAAGTTGTTGAGATAATGAGTTAAATATCTTGTGATTTTGATATAACAGTTGTTTTAAGATAACGCATTAATTATCTTGTGATCAAGATAAAGTTGTCTTGGGATAAATTATCTTGTGATCCAAAGGTAACTTTATCTTGAGAAGTTAAATATCTTGTGATCTCAAGATAACAAAGCTGTCTTGAGATAAGTTAATAATCTTGTGATTTCAAAGTTGTCTTGAAATAATGAGTTATTTAACTCATTATCTCAAGATAACTATCCTATGATCTCAATATAACAAAGTTGCTGTTTTAAGATAAGTTAATTATCTTGTTATTGCAAGATAATTATCTTGAGACAGAGATAAATATCTTATCTCCAAATAGTTATCTTGAGATTACAAGATAATAAACTTCTCAAAATAACAACTCAGAAAATTATAACAGCTTATGGCCTCGCTGGACTTCTGTACCAACTACTTTTTGAATGAGGCATAATACAGAGCAGCCAATCAGAACAGAGATAATTTACATATATCTGTCATAAAAGCCAGAGTAACAAAAAAAAAAAAACTTTAATTTTAAGGGATACGTTGGAAGGTTGGAAATAGGTCCATGTAAAATTAATCATGACTGTTTCTGGTACAAAACAACACAAATGTCAAATGGATATCAAGGGGAAAAATAAAATACTCGAAATTATAAGACGTGGCCCCTTTAAACTCCATACGTGGCCCCTCCTAATGAAATACTTTGAGATGCCATAGTGCAAACGGCGCCAAACTCGCTCCCAATGACGGATAAAGTGCTCGTCTCTTTTAGGGTGCTTTACTAACAGGCCTCCTCTGTGCTGGTCACTGTGTTCAGGTCTGAAGGATGAAATAAACAATGAAAGCTGCAGCTCAACAGCAGAGATATGGCTACACAGCTTTAATGAGAGGTGGGGTGCGTCTGAAACCCTGGACGTATGTGTCAGACTCATAGGAAATCAAACAAAGGCTGAGAGACATCCTCCCGCACGTCTCCTGAGGTCGGCTTAAAGGAAACGTTCAGGAAACATTACACAGTTTTCCCTCTTACTCCAAACGTAGTCGATCAGCCAAGACGTGTGGTGTCTGGACGTTTGTTGTGGCTCCAGTGCAAAAACGGCAGAAAACAAATGTCTCAGCAGATCTACCACATTTAAAGTAAGTGGGGACAAACTATGTACATTTGATTTTGTTTGCTGAACCGTCACTTCAAGCCAGCTGCCCTCGGTCGCCCCCTTGATCTTCACTCCTCCGTCTGGGGCCAGTTTAGCAGTCCACAGTGAGGAACAGTGCAATAGACAGATTAGGCTGTGCTGCTGGTTACAGCTCAGTTTTGAGTTCTGATAACAGCGTCCTGAAGTTCTCCAGTTCTCTGATGCTCGTGGAGAGTCTGGAAAAATGTGGACATTACATCACGATTAGTTTTGGAAATTGTACTATTAAGACACACTGATCAGGCAGAACATCATGACCACCTCCTTGTTTCTACGCTCACTGTCCACTTCATCAGCTCCACTTACTGTATAGCTGCACTCTGTAGTTCTACAGTTACAGACTGTAGTCCATCTGTTTCTCTGATACTCTGTTACCCTGTTCTTCAGTGGTCAGGACCCCCATGGACCCTCACAGAGCAGGTACTATCTGGGTGGTGGATCATTCTCAGCACTGCAGTAACACTGACGTGGTGGTGGTGTGTTAGTGTGTGTTGTGCTGGTCTGAGTGGATCAGACACAGCAGTGCTGCTGAGTGTAGAATGAGTGTAGAAACAAGTAGGTGGTCATGATGTTAGGCCTGACTGATGTACGTGCAGTTCACAATGTTGGAATCACTGTTTTCAATTTTAAAAACAAAATGTTGTGAATAAATGAGAAGCTTTATAATATTATAAAATATTATATTTGAGTCCTAAAAAAATGCTACTTAAAATATAACTGTAGTAATGTATCCAGACTGAGGTTCTAAGAAAATGAATATACTGAATAACTTTCTACTAAAATTAATATCGACACTGATGTTCTAACTAATGTGCAATTAATACATACCAGTTAATACATTTCCAGAATGAGGTTCTATTAAAAATGAATATCCTAAATAAACGTCTAATAAAATAGATATCCAGATTAAAGTTCTAATAAAATCAATATCCAAATAATACATACAACTAATACATATCACACTTTATTATTTACTACTGGAATAAAGTTCTAATCAAATGAATATCCAGAACGAAGTTTGAATTCTAGTAGAATTAAAAACCAGACTGAAGTTCTAATATTATTGTGAAAACAATTAATATCCTTTCAACATATCCAATTAATACACAGCACAATTTAAGTTCTAATAAAATTCATATCTAGAAGCTTCATACTTTAAAAGCAGTGATCAAATCTTGAGGCAGATAAGTTGATCTAATATTCAAGTAAGATACATAAATACAGTATATTATTTATCATTTAACTTTTAAAATGTTAAATGCACTGTTTACACTATTCAACACACAGTGATGAGCTGGGAGTCAGAAACATTCATATAAGATTGCCGCATGCTAGAGTTATTGCTGGTAGTCACTTTTAAAACTACTAAAAGTTAATCATTTATAAAATTATGATTTCAATATGCACTTTACACATTATTATTGAACACAACGTCTAAATCTATTACAGGTAAAATATTACTGCGATGAGTGATCCCAATCATTTGAACACTAGAGTCAGCGAGTATTAATAATGGGATTGTACCTCCCAAAGGCGTTAAAGAGTGAGACGATCTCCTGCCGGTTGAGCTGGAATGAGGGTTTGGAGCTGCTGGACTGAGGCAGAGTCTCAATCTGCTTCTCCGAGAACAGAATCTTCAGAGCTGTACCCAAACCCTGTGTCTGATACACAAACAAAACCATTAAAAATTGATATCATTTTCAAAAGTTCTGCACAATTAAGTGGTTAAGGTGTAGACAAAGTCTTCAGAGTGTTTTGGTGGGAAATTCTCTGGTTGAGAAACTTACCAAGTCAGAATGGTTCACAGTGGTGGTGATAGGAACCAGACGTCCACCTTTAAAAGCTCCTCACAGAAAGTTCCTACATGAAATGGGTAGGAATTTGCTGCCTGATGCCTGAGACTCTGTTTTACAATAGTTTTGAGAAGGTTCCGATATATATCTAGTACATATACAGCACTGTGTGAAAGTCTTAGGTACCCAAGACACATTTTCAAAATCTATTGATTTGTGTAGTTTGTGTTCATTTGCTGAGAAAAGTGTTAATATTTGAATAAACAAAAAAAAAAAAAAAAAATATATATATATATATATATATATATATATATATATATATATATATATATATATATATATATATATATATATGAGTATTTGTTTACCCATCTCCAAGCCTCTCCTCCTCGAGGAAGTCCAGTATTATATGTAGTTAAAAAGCAGCTCCTGGTTCGACCAATCAGTGCTCAGTAAATTGAGCTCATGATGTCATTGATGATATTAACGAGTCTCTGTGGCGGCTGTGAAGGTGTCCAGGAAAAATATGGACCCAAGAAATTCTTGTTCCTTTTTATTCTTTTCTGTTTATTTGAATTATGAATACGACTTTATTCTGATGTATATTGTGATAAACTCACTGCTGAGGTCAACTGGTTAAACATTTGCTTAGATGCCTAAAACTTTCACACAGTGCTGTATATTTTAAAAATGCGTTTGAGGTGGCGAGGTACCATAAGGCAAAATAGTCCTCATCACATATAAACTCAGAAGACTCATGTAGGTCCACTGGTGGTTCTGGATGGTAAATAAAACGTCTATATCTGTGTTGTAGTCATGGTGACCCCTGGTTCCCATCACCACCACTGTAAAGACATCAGAGGTCTCTACAATCAACCACTTCACACCAAACCGCTCTGAATGACTCTGGTTACATCTCAGCCACTGAATTATGCAGAAATGTTTTAAAAGTGGTGGAATTCCCCTTTAAATACTACACACACATATACAAGTTATTCTCAGTAGGGCTAAATTATTCGGGGAAAATATCTAATTGTGGTTTTAATTTAGATTTTTTTTTTTTTGAGGTTCTGGCTAATTCTTTTGGCCAGACAGTCTGATCTTATCGAAATTACCTACAGATCACGAGCTCCATTATATCAGACTAAATTTTCTGATTTAAAACTTGCTATAATTAAAATTGCGATTTTAGTGCAAAAACGTCAACTTTCAGCCCTTATTCACTCAGGAACGTCTGAGACTGGTGCCTTTTCAGTCCTCTCACCTGCAGCTTGCCCCAAAGCCTACACTTAAAGCATCCCACACAGTCCATGATCCTGGAGATGTTTTTAAACGTCAGCTTGAAGTCATCCTGAGGGACAGAACAGAAAAGTCAGTGCACATCGTCAGATTGTGCTGCCAATATTTATCATGGTAAGAATTTATGATAAGGAAGGTACAAAAATGCACCGACTTTTAGTTTAGCTGCTTCCTTCTTGTCACCAGCAAACAGTGTGGTTTCATCAAAATGCAGTGGGAAAGATCTGGAAATGCAGATAATAACTGCTTTACTTCAGATAAAACAGCATAAATAGTAGAATAGAACAGTAGAATTGTGTGTGGTGTGTGGGTGTATATGCATATGTATAGATATGTGAATATGTGTATGTATGTATGTATGTATGTATATCTATATAATTTTTTTTTCCTCCCTTTTTTAAAAAAATTTAGTTGTCTGTTTATTTACTTATTTTATTTGTTTTTTCCCTCTTCCTTTCTTTTATTTTTATTTATTTATTTATTTATTTATTTATTTATTTATTATTATGATTGATTATTATTATCATCATCATTATTTTATTTATTTATTTTTTTTTTTTTCTCTTTCTTTTTTTTTTCCTTTTTCCTCCCTTCTTCTCTTTCTTTCCTGTCCTCTTTTTTATTGCCTGTCAGGCCTGGCCAAACAAATAAAATACAAACTTTAACAAGAATAGACTTTAGTAACCTATAGAGCTTTTCTTGTGAAAACAAATTTGTTTGGTACATCAGTGCATTCGGATTAGCATTCCGATTGCAAAAATTGCCAGACATGACAGGAAAAAAAAAACAGCATAAATAAGAATAAGCAATGAGCCGTATGCAAACATGAGTCACTTTTGCTAGTCTGTGGATCTTACATGTCTAAAAACACTAATATTTACAGTAAATATCACATTAATCAGAATCAGAGTTGTTTCATCAGAGACACCAGAGATATCGGTCTTAACATTAAGACACACATTATAACAAGTAAAGACATTATAACTAAAAAAAGAGGAGAAGGTAAAGAGAAACGAATGCAATACTAAAAGGAATGGAACAAAAATAAATAAAATAAAAAATAACATTAAGTAGTAGTGAAATATCTACTAATGGATGCTGAATGTGCGGAATGCACCGAGTGAACAACGCCGT
>NC_051220.1:40532718-40775218 GCF_015220715.1 Pygocentrus nattereri | reverse complement strand
TGAAATCCGATACGTATCCGACCTGCGGCAGCGCGGCTCAGTCTGAACAGCCAGATCGGAATTCATGCGACTTTACCGTCATTCCAACTCGACGTTCGTCATAATTTCTGTACCAAAAATTTTCGAGACTCATCCCAGCCGCTCCACGATCGAAGAGGTTTCGAACGAAAACGGCCAGGCGCAGTTTAAACAATCCGAGGACACGAACTAAAGGCGTGCTGAACTCAAACACACTGTGGGTGACGAGCCCAGCTGTCAACCACTGGAACTTCATAATCGCTGCTGTGGTGCTGGTGAAGATGAAGCTGATCCATCGGAAGCGACTGACGTTCGTTGGCGGTCGTGATTGTTTACCTCTGGATGAAGCACTGATCTTTTGCGCATGCGGGTCAGTTTTGGAGCTGATCTGTTCAGACTAATGTGGCATACAGGTCACCTTTAAAAGATAATGTGAGCAAACAAACAAACAAAAAAATGGATTTGGTGAGAAAATCAGATTTGGGCCACTTTTATCTGCTGTGCAAACGTAGCCTTAGTAATGAAGCTTCTTTCATTTTTAATTAAAAAAAATAATACGAATTGAATCTGTCTGTCTATCTATTTGCATATTATTTTGTTTTTTTGGCCCGAGACAGAAAAGTTTATGCCATAAGCTACTGAATGTCTGGAGGCTTAAGTTTTGCACTTAAGCTATAAGGTCAATGTAGCTAACAAGTAATGGAAACCTATACTTTACCAATTAGCATGGCGCCTAAACCATTATTCGCATCAAACCGTGTAAGAGATTTATGTGGCTTCTGACACACTCATTTATAAACAAGCACTAAAGTTCACTGCAATCAAGTCCATTAAAGATTACGGAACAACCCCACACGCTTGGAAGTGATTGTGTGATGATTTAGACTTGCACCATGGCAACTAGCAAATTAGGAATTTTCCATTTCTTTTAACTTTAGCTTTAGAGCCCAAATGCAAAACTAAACAAGCAAACGTCAGACAACAAACTCGTCTTGTAATACTTGGTACATTTGGCAAGAGAGAGAACAGGGTAAATTAGGTTTATGGCCAAACTCTCGCTTTAAAGGAGCTCCAGTTTAAACCAGTGACACATCCTGAACAAATCTCAGGTCAGCTGCTTATCTGACCTTTCCTCTCTTTCAGCAGGAAGTCTGAATGACTCACCGGCCAGCAGGTATCTTGCGCTCAGGTGGACGTTTATACTGGCGTGTAGTCCAGAAACAAGTCTATAGAAAGCTCTCTTCTCCACACACAGACCTAAACAGAGCACAGAGCCATGTTAAAAAGCAACAGAGATGCTTAAGCCCTACTGGAGCTGGATTAGTTTCACTACAGGAGGTTGTACTGGGTTTGGGCTTTCATTGGTCAACTAGACTGAAATAAAGTATCTGAGTAATTTACTCAAATTCCCACAGACTGAATGGTCATAGACGAGATAATAACGTTACTGTTACCCCACTGGACCCAGTCAATAACAATAACACACGGCCAGGTTTATTAGCAGGTTTTATTATCCCTTTAGCATGAGGTCAATTAAAACAGGACAACTATTACTGAGAGAGCTCCAGGTTCAGCCAATTACAGAAAAACTTTCACCCCACAATTATTCCCATCAGACCGCCAAACTCCACGCGCTGCAGATTCATACTGGATTAAAATCACTCCACAATTATTACAGTCAGACTGTAAAACTACACACACTGCAGATTCATACTGGATTAAAATCACTCCACAATTATTACAGTCAGACTGTAAAACTACACACACTGCAGATTCATACTGGATTAAAATCACTCCACAATTATTACCGTCAGACTGTAAAACTACACACACTGCAGATTCATACTGGATTAAAATCACTCCACAATTATTACCGTCAGACTGTAAAACTACACACTGCAGATTCATACTGGATTAAAATCACTCCATAATTATTACAGTCAGACTGTAAAACTACACACACTGCAGATTCATACTGGATTAAAATCACTCCACAATTATTACCGTCAGACTGTAAACTACACACACTGCAGATTCATACTGGATTAAAATCACTCCACAATTATTACAGTCAGACTGTAAAACTACACACTGCAGATTCATACTGGATTAAAATCACTCCACAATTATTACAGTCAGACTGTAAAACTACACACACTGCAGATTCATACTGGATTAAAATCACTCCACAATTATTACAGTCAGACTGTAAAACTACACACACTGCAGATTCATACTGGATTAAAATCACTCCACAATTATTACCGTCAGACTGTAAAACTACACACACTGCAGATTCATACTGGATTAAAATCACTCCACAATTATTACAGTCAGACTGTAAAACTACACACACTGCAGATTCATACTGGATTAAAATCACTCTACAATTATTACAGTCAGACTGTAAAACTACACACTGCAGATTCATACTGGATACTCACCTTCCAACCACCTGTAGAATCCCTTTCCTGAAAAGCCGAAAGAATTTTAAAAATATTTTATTATGTTCATCAATTATCTTATAAATTACTTTCAAAACTTTCACAAAAATGAAACATCCTGCTTACCTTCACTCTCACCTGAAACAGAACCAATAAATGAAAATTTTACACTGAATAAAGATTTAGGGATATGATGTATTTTCATATTCTTTTTTCTCCAAACAACATTATTTTTATTTTATAAGAAACACTCACTGCTGCTTGATACCAGGGGATTCAGGGGTCTTTGAACTGTATACGGTCTAAGAGTTTAAAACAAATGGAGTCAATTTATACAGATCAACATTAAAAAGCACTGATCAACTATGGGCTGTTATGAATATCAATTTCTATCATCTTACTTGAAACAGTTCTCTTCATATATACTGTTCCATATCTGCCACGCCTCAGGACCCTTATACCCAGTGTATCGTTCAGGGTTCAGCAGAAGGTCCACATACTGCGCATGTGGAGAGTCTTCATCTGGGGAGAAAAAGAAATATTGAAATATTTAGAGAATATTTACAATTTTGTTTTAGTTCAAAATCAGTCAGTCAATCAACCTTTATTTCAGCTTGGAAGTACATTGAAAATAAGGGTGACCTTCATTTACAAAGTAGCTGAGCAAATTATAAGAAGTTGAAAAAGTTCAAATGAAGTTCAGCAACTAAAACAAAGGAAATGTATCAAGACAAAAAGATTTTTTTATTAAACAATAACTGAAATTAATGAAACAACTCAAATAGAAAACAAGCATTAAATATCAATAAATCAATATATAATAACACTTCAAAATGAAGTAAAAGTACCCACTTAGATAGTAGGCAATAAGAAAACTTATAAATTGAATTATTTACTAAAATAGTACATTTACTAAAAAAGTATTATTATTATTATTATCATTATTATTATAATACACTTCTTTATGAGCATATATGTACGTTTCTCTTTCTAAAGCAAATGTCCAGCCCATGCTTTATGGAGCTGTACTGATTCTGTTCAATTATAGTCATATGCGTAAGTTTAGGTTTAAGTTTAGTTTGATTTTCTAAGTGTAAATAAGTGAACGAGTCGTCTACAGAGACACACTACTGCACATTCTAATGCACAACTACTGTCTATTTGATGAATTCATCACACTGGGGGAAAAGGAAACTTATCAACTGTAACTGTAACTGTTTATATTGTTAGTTTTATTTCTCCTTTATGTTAAATTCAGCATATAAACAGTAATGGTGTATTAAAACGGGCAGGAGCGATTTCTCTGCAAAGGATGTGCTCAGAGATCAAAGCATGTCATTTGACTGGGGTTGTTAGTAACCCTGTAAGGTTCCAGTTGAACTGCCACTCTCAGAACGCATCGGTGTGTTTTCACACCTCTACTCAGGATGGTAAATTTCTCTCTCGTTGCACTTGCGTTACGGTAAAGAAGGCAGAGTGTCATAAAGACAGAAACTTACCATCATGCATGCAGAACCGGTCGGCCTCATCGTCGTGCCTGTTCCACTCCAGGAGAGCCTGTCGGGTTTCATCACTGAACAACACAAACAGAAGCAGAGTCAGCACTGATACGAGCGCTCACACACACACACACACACACACACACACACACACACACACACACACACTGTTACAGTTTAACAGATTTAATTAAGAGTACGGCAGACGGTCACAAACATTAGAGGTTAATAACATCCAGGATGTATATTGATGACTGTGGTGATGGGATATTACTGTTACTGGAGCTCAGAGATATTGGACTTGCGCTAGTTCATTTAAAGGGGAATTCCACCAATTTTCCAAAATTTCTGCAGAACTAAAAGAATAAGATGTAAACAAAGTCATTCAGTGTGGTTTGGTGTGAAGTGAACTTACTTCTACCGAAACTTGCTGGTTAGGAAGGCGCTGCCTAATGCCTGAAACGCTGTTTTACGATTGTTTTCAGAAGAATTTTGGCCTTAAACTCCCTTAATGGTGGAGTGATACATGCAGGGTGTGCTGAGGCAAAATAGTCCCCAAGGAAAATGTCAGATTTTCTACTATTTAACCACCATCATCATTTCACATAAACGCGTTTTGGATAGTAAATAATATGGCTATATTTGTGTTGTCGTCATGGCGACCCCTGGTTCCCATCAACTCCACTGTAAAGACATCCGAGTCTCTACAACCAACCGTTTCACACCAAACCGCTCTGAATGAGTCTATTCTGTCTCAACCACTGCATTAAGCACAATTTTTGAAAAAGTGGTGGAATGCTCCTTTGTTTCCCAATATTTACAAACCACATCAAAAGGTGTTAACTCACTCAAATAGACAAACAAACAAAAAAATAATAAGACTATGTTCTAGTTTTAGCACTTTCGTTTTAATGGTGTATTCGTGGCAGCGTTGGGGTTTTGGTAGCGGTGTTTTACCTCAGAGAGCCGTTGACGGCTCCGAGCTTCTCTGCCATTTCACACTCCTCCGTGTGTTTGCTGGTCTCTAATGAATGCTGTTCACACCAACACATTCAATCATTAACCAGCTTCTGCAGCACTGCTTATAACAATCTCTACAGTAGAGAACATGAAAACCACACAGCTCCTGCTCCTACACACACACACACACACACACACACGCGTCCCACTCGGCTCATCTACAGCCAGTCCAGTCACCACAGACTTCCATTAAAACAAACAAGCAAAAACTTCTTTAAGTTATGAATTTTTAAAGTTCGTCTGAGTTATAAATAAGCTACAACACTTTAAAATCAGCAAGTCAGAGCACATTTTCTATTTTAATCAAACACCTGTTTTCATTCAGAAAAACTGGAAGGAAGTAAAACTAGTCCCTTTTGAGAATATGCAGGTTGTTAAAGGCAAATTCTTAGTTGTGAAGAATATTATTCTTAGTGCTGTATTTACACAGTTAATATTTCAGCTCGTATCAGCCATTCTGTAAACAGTTAAGCTCAATATTTAATACGCAATTTCGAAAGTGATGGAGCAAAGTTTAAAAATTCATAACTAATAAATCAGAAGCTCAGTTCTGAAATCGTCTAAGGTTGCAGGAACTAAACAGACGTTTTTGCTCACATTTTTGACATGACTGGACAAGCCATTGGGCAGTTGCCATGGTATGACCCTATATTTACTCATTTACATACGTAAGTGTGGTTAAATAAATACCAGACAATTAAGACAATTACATTTTTTTTTACCTTGTGACTGTTGGATTTCAGCCCCTCGGGCACTTCATTCTGTAAATATTACATATATATGATGGTACATTATTCAGGATCACTAGCACAGAAAACTTTCATAAAGACCCTGTAGTGAAGAAATGCGACTCACAGCTGTGCAGGGTTTAACAGCGCAGTCCCTGAGCCCACAGTGTCCACTGTCTGTCCAGAATGGACACGGGTTATTCAGATTCACCTGAAGAGGAGACGGCCAGCAGCCGAAGTGAAGAGAAGAAAGGAAAGAAATACTGTTGAGGGTCATAAATATCAGCATATTAACTAACCATCATTAGCCATTTTACATATGTAATCACTTCTGTGTATCTGTTGTATTTGTCCTAATGAAAATGAGGTTGGTTAGTGTGGTGGGTAACACCTCTGCCTTCTACACTGTAGACGGGGGGTTCAATCCCCCACCTGGGCAAACACCCTACACTATACCAATAAGAGTCCTTGGGCAAGACTCCTAACACCACCTTGGCCTACCTGTGTAAAACGATCAAACTGTAAGTCGCTCTGGATAAGAGCGTCAGCCAAATGCCATAAATGTAAATTCAAGATTAAACAGTTACGATGTGAACATCTCAGCGACTGAATTATGTAGACGTTTGGAAAGTTGGTTCCCTTCAACGTCACCTTATTATACAAGAAGGAAGCCTTCAGCAGAGTGTTCAGTGAAAGGTCTCACCTTATAGAACCTGAAATAATCAGAGGAGAGGAGCTTCTGGAGTTTAGTGAAGAGGTTCCTGTTGTTGAAGTTGTCAATAGTTTCTACATCACAGGCACAGTCATCCAGGCTGCCTGTGACCTGATGGAAGAGGAACAGAGAGCAAAGTAATGCTTAATTTAGCCTGGATTGGGCAACCCACGGCCTGCTTCCCTGCAGAAAAAAAGACAATTTGACTCCTTAAGATTAAAACCTGATAGATTTTTTCCATTGCTAACCAGCGTTGGCTTAATGGTCACCATAGAGACTAGTTTCCTGTGGGACACCTATGGGAAACCACTCAAATGCCTCTGGCATCAGTCACGCCACCTGATAAACCACTGGAATCCTTTACACTGTGATTTCAACCCAACACTAAAACACTGACCACTATCAGTAACTCCTGGACGCCACTAGGAACCAGTAGATACTTCAATGGCTTTTATGTTTTGTCATTAGGGATTTTAGGCCATTATGTCCCTGTTTTATGTATATTATAGTAAAATGTTGCTTAACGGTCACCATGAGCGACCAACGGTTACCATGAGCGACCAACGGTTACCATGAGCGACCAACGGTTACCATGAGCGACCAACGGTTACCATGAGCGACCAACGGTTACCATTAGCGACCACTAGTCTCCTGTTTCTCAGCCTTGGTCCTGGAGGCCCACAGTCCAGCACATCAGCGTGCGTGAAAACAGGCCGCGGTACCAGAAATAAGCGAGCAGCGTGGCTCAAACCGACTACATGCCTGACGAAATAAAGGATTTAAATAATCATCTTCTAGATGATGTAATGTTCATATGTTCAGGTAAAGTGGTGCGATGTTTTTTAAAAAAAGCCGCGGCATGAGTTATACGTTATGCTCACGTCACGTCGTCTCCTGCGACCTTATTGGCTGGTGTTGAAGCAGAAGTCTACTGTCTGACTCATATAGACCTGGAGTTTCCCCCTTATCTGATTACTCAAGCGCATGTAAACGTGTTGATCGGATCGCTGACAAAATCAGATTTTCTGCAGTTATCGGATTATTAAATTCATGTAAACGCACTCAGTGCGGTAGGACACCTTCAGATCCCATTAAGAAGCCATCAAACGCATCTGGAAACAGTCACAGCTCACCTGATAAACCACTAGAGACCTTTAGGTTTCTTCAGCAGGGATCTCAGGCCATTACGTCCCTGTTTATGTGCATTTTTATGTGGTTTAAGAAGACGAAAGAAAACCACTAGGATTAAAACCTGATGACTTTGCTTTGTAACCAGAACTGGCTAAATGGTTAACATTAGAGACCACTAATTTCCTGTAGGACACTTTTAGGAAAGCATCCAGTGCACCTGTAATCAGTTTCAGAGCACCTGTTAAACCATTAGGGTCCTTTCCACTGTGATATCAACCCAGCAGGAAAACACAAAACACCATTAGAGACTACTGGACACCATCAGGAACCAGCAGACACCTTTGATGGGCTCTCTGGTGTCCAGCAGGGAGAGGCAGGTACAAGTGGGGTTTTATGATGCTGCACACTGAGAAGATGAATAATGTAAGAACTGAACTTACTTTGCAGAAACATCTCGCCCAGCTGCCTGGAAGGACGCTAAACAGAGCGAGCAGAAGCAGAAACAGGTTCATTTCTCCCCGTTGGAGCCTCAGCCCAGTAAAGCGGCCAGCTGGTCTGTAAAATAAGAAAAATATCTGTCCGTTTAGCTCAGAAACACTGACCCACCCGCTGGACCTGCAGGTTGGTCTCAAGCTCGTGTTTTAACTCGTATTCACTTCCTGTTGCCTCACGCAGGAGCGTGAACGCGGCTGAAGTCGGCTTCCTATTCGTCCGCCTTCTCGTTCCAATTTTCCCGTTCCACCTTAAACGCTGCGTTTATCATTATAACGGTTCCGCCGCTAGAATGTAACTGTTGCGCATTTAAGGTGGACCGGGAAAATTCGAACGAGTAGGAAGCCAGCTTCAGCCTCGTGGAACGTGAACTACGTGACAGACCAGCCCGGACGAAACAACGCAGTATATTCGTCTTTAAAACGTAAAACGAAACCAAAAACTGCGATTTAACAGCGAGAGAGCCCATCTGAGTACTGAAAATATGAATTTGGTTCGGTACAAATCTTCGCGTTTTGGTCGAAAAAGGGGTCTTAAACATTACCCAGAGCTTCGAGGAGGGCGTGTGTACAGAAAGCTGTATCTACGTCTTTTCATACTCATAACTGAGTAGCTGTTGTTAAAATTTTAAAAACAAAAATCGATTTTTTTCTCAGTTAATCGAGACGAACTCTACATGGCAATGCGCCGATCTCGCCACGAGATGGCGCCGAAGACCAACTTTCAGCTTAAAGGGCCCATGTCCTGGATTTTTCTTGTCTTGTCTTGCATTTTGCTTTTACCCACCACTTAAGACAAATTGTGGGGTTTAATATACAAAAAGAAGTGGAAATCCATTTTATGGGCGTTTCTCATCACTTCTTGCTATTCCAGACTACGTCTGAGATACTGTACCTAAATATAATTACTGCATTTCACACAGAAATACTTTATTTACTATGATTTGTATGTCCGGTCAAACAAATACTGCATTGTGTTGCTGTTGTCCTGGTTGCTACCTCAGTGACTGCTATGTACATCTGTCCTAGGCCAGGGGTCTTTAATTAAAATTCAGTAAGGTCCAATTAGAGAAAATGTCCTCAAGTGAAGGTCCAGAACATCGTAATGTCTGAGTTACATCGTGACTCAGTGGCATATTCTGTTTACTGAAGTAGCCGAGTAGGAATATCAGCATCTTAAACAGTCAAACTGAATATCTGATCAAATAAAGTCCAGTTCGGTCAGATTTCAACAACATTTACTGAACATCAGATCAAATAAAGTCCAGTTCGGTCAGATTTCAACAACATTTACTGAACATCAGATCAAATAAAGTCCAGTTCGGTCAGATTTCAACAACATTTACTGAATATCAGATCAAATAAAGTCCAGTTCGGTCAGATTTCAACAACATTTACTGAATATCAGATCAAATAAAGTCCAGTTCGGTCAGATTTCACCAACATTTACTGAATATCAGATCAAATAAAGTCCAGTTCGGTCAGATTTCAACAACATTTACTGAACATCAGATCAAATAAAGTCCAGTTCGGTCAGATTTCAACAACATTTACTGTCAGTTTCCTCTTTTTAGAGTCACGTCATGTGGAATAACTTCCCTCTGACTCACTTTCTCCTCTGACTGCTGTTTCTCTCCTCGTCCCTCCTCTGTGTGGCGTCACTCACTCGAGTCTCAGAGCTCAACGTAATGCACAGATCTGATTGGCTCAGCAGCGTCATGTGTCATATTTACAGCGCATGTGATTGGTCTGTGAGTCTCCCAGCCTCTAAAGCTGCCATAAAGGCTAGAAAAGTTATGCTGATTAAAACGGGACCACCCCAATAAAAATTAAATAATTCTCCATAGTGTATCGGTTATACGTCCAGGTCTGCATAGGACTTCGCTTGGGTCTGGACTTGGACTACAGTCCGCCTATTGATGACCTCTGTCCTAGGCTATCTGTGAATATGCTGTCAGGTACAGGCCAATATATACTATATAAAGGTAAAATGAGGATATGAAACCGGCCCTGTGTAGTTTATGGAAATAAACAAAAGTCGCCTTAGTGATGTGAAATATCCACTTTCTTTGTGCAGAATTTGCCTTGTGGTCAGCAGCAGTGGGCTGTGATGCCAGACTGTGATGCAGATGGTCAGGGAGCTTTCCACTGTGGACCTGTAGATGTAGTGAGGGAGGAGCTGGAGGGGCTCTAGTTACAGACTGTAGTCCATCTGTTTCTCTGATACTCTGTTACCCTGTTCTTCAGTGATCAGGACCCCCATGGACCCTCACAGAGCAGGTACTATTTGGGTGGTGGATCATTCTCAGCACTGCAGTAACACTGACGTGGTGGTGGTGTGTTAGTGTGTGTTGTGCTGGTCTGAGTGGATCAGACACAGCAGCGCTGCTGGAGTTTTTAAACACTGCGTCCACTCACTGTCCACTCTGTTAGATGCTCCTACCTTGTCGGTCCACCTTGTAGATGTAAAGTCAGAGACGACAGCTCATCTGCTGCTGCACAGTTTGTGTTGGTCATCCTCTAGTCCTTCATCAGTGGACAGTGCTGAGAATGACCCACCACCCAAATAGTACCTGCTCTGTGAGGGTCCATGGGGGTCCTGACCACTGAAGAACAGGGTAACAGAGTATCAGAGAAACAGATGGACTACAGTCTGTAACTGTAGAACTACAGAGTGCAGCTATACAGTAAGTGGAGCTGATAAAGTGGACAGTGAACGTAGAAACAAGGAGGCGGTCATCATGTTGTGGCTGACCGGTGCGGTATTTTGTATTGTTTCAGACGCAGCCTGAGCAGGAAGCCCGCCAAATTGACGTCAACTCCTAAGGCGGGTCCAGATGTCAAGCGTCGACCAATAGACACGCGGCTGAGCGAAAGTGCACGCCCCTTCTGACGTCGTCGTCCTCCGCGCGGGAGAAGCTGCTGGTGTTTTGAAGACCCGCTAACGGACGAAGTGAGTACAGCCGGAAAAAATCGCCTTTAAATCGAGTTTATTTCACAGAAAAGTCGATTATTTAGCGATGCAGTGTCGTCCAGTAGTCTTTAACGTGTTTTTAGAGCTTCTGTTAGCTGTTAAGTCGCTAAAAAGTGGACCACCAGTGGTAGGTTAGGAGTTTTCCCGTTCCACCTTAAATGGTAAGTTAAGTGCTGCAGCGTTTAAGGTGGACCGGGGAAGTTAAGAAGAAGCTAACCTCAGTTTCGTGTCTTAAAGTTGATCATATCTACAAATTGTCTGTGAAGTGGACGTTTTAGCGAGTTGCTTTGTCAGGTCAGCCCAGGCGAATGTTTTGGAGAAGAACCGGCCTTTTATTTTCTCTTAAATCGCTTTTATTAGTGTTTCTAATCCGCTTTATCTTCTCAAACTCGACATTTCTCACTAAATTGGGGTAGTTTGGCTGTTGGGGCTCCTTAATCATGTGTGTGAGGAAGGTAATCTGTGCCTATGTGAGCTATAACACGAGGCCTAGTGCTGGGTGATTATCTTGGGATGCTTACTGATATTAAAGTGAGCATTAATAATAAATAATAATAATAATAATAATAATAAAATGGTGTTCTTTAAGGGTTCTTCAAGGGTTCTTTAGTAAAGACAGTGGTCCTCTATTGAACCAGAAAGACTCAGAAGTATTTGCATGGTCAAATGGTTCTTCAGATCGATGGTGAGTGTTGTATGTGGTTCTAGATAGCAGCAAAAAGGGACTTCTTTGGTGCTATGTTGAACCATTTTCGCAGATGTTCTATATAGAACCTTGTACAGCAATAATAGTTGCTCAGTCGAGTTGAAGAACCAGCCATTTATGCATGCAAGTGGTTCTTTTAAGCGTTCGTGGTTCTGTACAGAACCGCTGTCTTTACTAAAGAAGCCCTAAGAACCGCCCTTTTTAAGAGTGGCCGTGAAATTTTAGATTTTGAGCCTGATGCCGAGTATTTAACATGTCTACTGTTTTAAATTCAGCGTGTTTGTCAGTACATCTGTCTTTAAATGATTAAAAAGGGAAAGGTGAATAAGGAAAATGTGAAAAGTAGCGGGATATTCGAGTTTATAACGGGTTCTCACTCTCGCCTCGTTTGCGAAAAGGGTTCTTCTACTAAGAGAACGCTCTTAGCCCTTTATTTGGCGTCCTTGTTCAAGAATGGAGGTGAATGCAGTGACGGTCTGATTCAAACTTCCGTAAATAGTGGTTGGTTAGTGTAGTGAGTAACACCTCTGCCTTCTACACTGTAGACTGGGGTTCAATCCCCCCCCCGGTTAAGCCCCCTACACTATACCAATAAGAGTCCTTGGGCAAGACTCCCAACACCACCTTGGCCTGCCTCTGTAAAACAATCAAATTGTAAGTCGTTCTCGACAGAACCATCGTCTTTGCTGAGGAACCCTGAGGAATCGAATTTTGACTTTGAGCCCGATACCCTGTTTCTTTAATTCAGCATCTTTATCAATTCAAATCTCTTCACACGTTCAGTGTCTAAAAGATGTCGCTGAATATTTGAGCATGTTCTGGAGCATGTTCTAAGATTAAAGTTCTGGACACTTTGGAAAGGTTCTTCACGCTCTCACCTCATTTACAAATAAGATTCTTTAGAAGAGCCAACCATTTGTTCTTCTGCTCGCTCTTTAGAACCCTTTTTGGCATCTATTTTTTTCCAGGAACGCAGTGAATGCGGTCCCAGTCTGGTGCTGGCTTTCTTCAGTAAAGAATAGAGAGTATTGACTTAATCTTAAAAATAATGGAAATATTTGGGGTATTTGGTCAATTGCAGTCATACCACACCACCATAAAATCAGATGTTTTCTCTAAAAGCATGTTTTAGTTGGTGAAGTGTATAACCCAATGATCACAAATATTGGAAATTAATACAATTTCAATCAGTATTTGGAATATATGGTAATAACAAAATCATAATAAGCATTTCTGGCCATTTGATGTCATGAATTGTTTACTCTTTTTAAAGTAAAAGGCTTATTTTCCACAAATAAATAGGAAAACACAGATCTTACGTTACTGCTGTTTAGTAAAATTGAGACTGTACAATAACTGGTCCTGGCTGCGCCTTTAATAACGTTCCCAAAATAAAAAGAATGGGAAGAGCTCTGTTTATTTGGATTTAGTGCAGCACAGTGTGTGAAACACTCAGAAAAACCATTGGGTTCAGTTTTTGTGCTTGTAGCTCTGCTGTTTCTTATTTCTATTCCAAATGATCAAATCTCAGAAGAATCAAGGTCATGAATGTGTCTAGTGTTGTGATGTTGTCCTTACAGTCTGCCAGTATTACAGTGATGTTAAAACTGAAAACCAGCGCATTAATATTGTGATAAATTTGTATACGTGCTAAATTGTCCGGCTCTAATGAGGCCTCTCGTCTCCTCCTGTAGGTGACCACATCCTTTTCCGTGAGGACTGAGATAAGATGCCCTGTGAGGTGAAACCCATCCGCTATGGCCACTCAGAGGGCCACACAGACGTCTGTTTCCATGAGGATGGCAGGTAAGGCACCGTTGGCCGTGATCATCTACTGCCAGTCTGCCAGCATCTCCTTTCTACTGCTCGTTTGTTGATGTGTAGTTTGTGTTGGTCGTCCTCTAGTCCTTCATCCGTGGTCAGATTCTGACCATAGAGCTGCTCTTGCCTGGAATCTTTGGGCGGTGGTCCGCTCTCAACATAGCAGTGACACAGAGACCTGATACACACACACACACACACACACACACACACACACGGACTGCTCCTGCCAATCACGCATGCAGTGTTCTACAGACATCCTTCTACCAAGCGGAGAAATAATCAGTCATTTTGCTGAATCAGTATAACTATTAAATAATAAATATTCGGCGATCTGACTTGTGATTGGGCCATTTTGGCTTTGATAGACCACACAGGGGGGCAGCACGGTGGCATGGTGGGTAGCGCTGCCGCCTCACAGCAAGGAGGGCCTGGGTTCAATTCCCCGGCCGGTCCTCTATGTGTGGAGTTTGCAAGTTCTCCCCGTGTCTGTGTGGGTTTCCTCCGGGTTCTCCGGTTTCCTCCCACTGTCCAAAGACATGCAGTCAGGCCAATTGGACATGCTAAATTACCCCTGGGTGTGAGTGACTATCTGCGTCTGTCTGTCTGCCCTGCGATGGACTGGCGACCTGTCCAGGGTGTATCCTGCCTTCTGCCCGAAGACTGCTGGGATGGGCTCCAGCATCCCCCGCGACCCTGACGGAGAAGCGGCTTAGATAATGGATGGAGACCACACAGGGGAAATCTGTTTGCAGCAGGTTTAATTAGTATTTAATTGAATAACAGTCAATGAATAATCTGATAACTGCAGAAAATCAGATTTTGTCAGTAATCCAGTCAACGCGTTCGCGTGCGCTTGAATAATCCGACAATGAGCAAACTGCTTTACAACCGGCCAATAAACTCTCAGAAAAACATGTGACACAAACATGACGTAAACTCAAACTTTAAGCCTTTTCATTTTTCTTTTAAAAACATACACATCATATAGACGATGAAGAATATTAAAATCCTTCATTTTGTCAAGCATGTAGTCGGTCTCAGCATAGCTACAACAGTGTTTTGCTGTGTCTCGTGGCAAAGCTGCTCGCTTATTTCTGCTACCGCTGTCTGTTTCCACACGTGCTGACTGAGAAATCTGAAAGAAATCAGAGTAAGAGTTTAAATGCACTGAGAAATCTGATTACTGAGCTAAAATCCAGCCTCTATCAGGTTAATGAATCATATTTCTAGACCTCAGATCTAAGAGATCGAAGTATGCAGTTTACATGCCCAATTGAATAATCGGATAACTGGAGAAATCCAATTATAATCGGATTATTGAGAGCTCTCGCCGCCTGTGTTTACATGGAAAGATTTTTGCCAAATCGATTGAATATATTCTGACTGTAGATTAAGACTGAGGTGTTTATTCATAATCTACTCAACAATCTGATGAAAATCTGATTCCATCCAAAATTACACACATGCTTAGTGAACCACTTAGTGTAGATGTTACCATGACAACAAGCATCACGTGAGTCCAGTCAGAGTGAGATGAGCAGCAGTGAGCAGTGCTTGTGTTTTTAGCTGCTTTAAAATGACGTCAGACTCAGGAAAACGTCCTTCACACGTCCTTATTAAAGAAGGCCGAGAGGAAGACGTCGTGCTCTGAGACACATAAGCTGGACGTCCGTCCCACCGCCGTCTTTTAAAGATCAGAGCATGAACTTCGTCTCCTCTGCAGACCAGTTTCTGCTCCGCCGTGTTGAACGGTATAAACTCTCACTGTGACGTGACGCACATGCAGAAAGGACTTAAACTTTCCGCTAGGGAATGTAATCGGATACAGGCGGATACACGGATATTATTCTTCTATTTAACAGATTATTTACAGGATTACCCACCTCGGATAGAATGGAATTATTAATGGATAGAATTATTGAAATGAATAGAATTATTAATGGATTATTCGGCTGCATGTAAAGGTGGTTATTATGGCTTATTTCATTAGTATCAGCTTCTCTAAACACCACACGGTTTCAGTGCAGAGTCTGGGATGCGTTTAAGCTCTAGCCTGTTAACATGAGCACTGAATTCATTCACGCCATGCAGTTAATGTGTGAATCAGACCTGGTGTGTGTGTGTGTGTGTTCACTCCAGCAGCATCACTGTGTCTGTTACACTCGTACCAGCACCTCACTCTACCATAGCAGTGTCATTGCTTTGCTTAGAATGGACCTCCACCCAAATAACATCTGGACAACAGTGTGGTCAGAAACCGATCACCTACAAATGAGTTAGTCAATACATTTCTGCAGAGACCATACAAGCTGAATCCACTCATTAGAGGGGCTGTTTGGGAACGTTTAACGTGTGCCGTGAACCTTTACCATCGTTCTCCGCCTCCTGCAGCTGCATCGTTACCTGTGGAAGTGACGGCGATGTCCGCGTATGGGAGAGTTTAGATGACGATGATCCTAAGTCCATTAATGTCGGAGAGAAGGCCTACTCCCTGGCTCTGAGGGTAAGTTTACACATCAAAGTCTTTAGTTTGTCTGGTTTCTTTTTTGTGAAGTGCCTTTGTTTTGTTTTAACTTTGAGTCAGACTTCGGTAATTCTGTCCTGTCTGTTCTAATCTGCTGTGCTACTTTAATTCACTCTGTCGTTTTTATTTTATTGTTCGTTTATTTGTGGGGGGTGGTGTCCAGTTTTCTCCCTAATTTAGCTGTATTCAGTTCCATGCACTTATTAGGACTTGCACGATTCCACCAACCAGGAAAGGGTCAAGGAAGCCGTCGTGTTCTGAGACACCTAAGCTGGACGCCCGTCCCACCGCCCCCTTTTAAAGATCGGAGTGTAAACGGTCGGATAGAAACTGTAGACTATTCCGACTGAGGTGTTTACATGGATGTGCTCTATTCTAATTGAGCTGTTAGTCAGATTGTTCTGTCCTTTTATAGTTTAATTGATTTTATTTATTTGTTTATTTATTGATGCGGGGGGCAGGGGGTGGTCAGGGCCATCTTGCCCTATCCACTGCCTCCTCTACTTTCACACCAACCATCTCCATGTCCATCTTCACTACATCCATAAACCTTCTCTGAGGTCTACCTCTTCTCCTTCTACCCGGCAGCTCCATCTCCAACATTCTTTGCCCAATATATCCACTATTCCTCCTCAACACATGTCCAAACCATCTCAACCTGGCCTCTCTGGCTTTATCTCCAAACTGCTCCACCTTCACCGTCCCTCTGATCTGCTCATTTCTAATCTTGTCCAGCCTCGTCACTCCCAACGAAAATCTCAGCATCTTCATCTCCGCCACCTCCAGCTCAGCCTCCTGTCTTTTAGACAGAGCCACAGTCTCCAAACCATCCATCATAGCAGGACGCACTGCTGTCTTGTAAACCTTCCCTTTCACTCTTGCTGCTATCCTTCTGTCACACATCAGCCCTGACACCCGTCTCCACCCACTCCATCCTGCCTGCACCCTCTTCTTCACCTCTTTTCTACACTGTCCATTGTTCTGGATGGTTGACCCAAGATATTGAAGTCATCCACCTTTACGACCTCGACTCCTTGCATCTTCACCTTTCCACCTGCCTCCCTCTCATTCACACACATGTATACCGCCTGCTTTTCTCCTTGTCTGTATTTTAATATTTTGTACTAAAGGTAAAACCTTGTCTCGCTCTTTCTGTTGTTTGCCATCTGGTCTCGACCAGATTAGGATGGGTTCTCCTTTTGAATCTTAGTTCCTGACAAGGTTTCTTCCTCTTGCTTTGCGACAGTGCCTGTTGTAAAAAGCCCTATATATGAACTTTGACAGGGCTTGACTTGCCGCTAAAGCAATGTCATCGGGGAGCTGCGCGTGCTTGGAGGAGCATGATGACCGTTAATGCTGATATGTCAGCTAACAGATGCCTGCTGCTCTGGCAAGCATCGCACTAAATGTTGTAGGGGGAGAGGGAGGGCCATCCTACCCAGAGACAGAGCGAGGCCTGGGGTGCTGCCTGGGGTACTTTTCCGGGTTTCCTTACGTCTCCTAGATTTCCTTACAGCCATCCCTCAAACTGATCATCAGTAAACACTTTCTGTCCCGAGAAAGGAATGGAAGTACTGTGTAAAAGCGAGTTGTTTGAAGCCTTTTAACTCGGTAGTATTTCCATTTTTCCATTCCACTGATTTCCGTTTGTTTTCGCTCCCGTTCGTTCTCTGGTGTTGCGTGTTTTATCGTGTTGTCTAAGCTGATGGTGTAACTCATCATAACGCTGATATTTATCACCCTCTCTTTCAGAATGGCAAGCTGGTTACAGCTGTTTCCAATAACACAGTTCAGATTCACACGTTTCCTGATGGAGATCCTGATGGAATTCTTACTCGCTTCACTACCAGCGCTAACCACGTCACCTTCAACGCCAGTGGCACAAGAGTGGCTGCTGGGTCTAGGTAATATACCTGCTCGTTGTAGGGGAACTTGGGATTAAGAAAAGCAGTTTTGCTTTTAATCCAGAGCTTCTTGATCAGAAATATGTTTAATGACAAATTAATCATGCAAAAAAAAAAAATTTAATTCTGACATTTAAAAGAATTAAATTGAACTTGAGTCCTATTTTATTAACATACATAAACATAAGAAAATAATTTTTCCCCCTTTTTTTTTTCTTTTTGTTGCTGGTATATAACATTACTGTACACAGTAAACCACTACACAAGTGTCAGTGAAGTATGATTGTCCACTATGAAATTGTCCACTGGCATAAAGCAACACTTTGCATCCCTTTTAAGTAGGAATCATATTTTAGAATGTAAAATTTAAACATCTTAAAATAAATTGTTTAATCGATAAACGTTACTGTTCACGGTCAGTGAGATTAATCTCAAATTTTGCTCATAGTTTTTTGTCAAATTTCATGCTTCTATAGGCACAAACATTATCAGATTGTATTTCTGGTACCAGTAATCTCGGATTTCGTGGCTGTCAGAAGAAAACCTTGCGTCTTTTCAGTTTTTGACATCTGAAACTACCTGTTACCCTTAACATTGTGTGTAAATGTCATGATGAATGGACTAAAAGACCCTAAATGACTACGAAAGACGTCTGGTTCCATTGACTTTCATTAAAAGTCAAGTAGGTTTTTTTTCCTTCTCCTGTAAAGCTACCATTCCGGAGATGCAAGGTTTTCTTCCCACCGCAGGGATTTAAGCCTAAAACGGCTTCCCCGAGATCACTGCCATTGTATTTTTGAGTTCTTGACCTCCCTCTAGTGGTGGAAGCCTTCATGGCCTGTTCACTGTCTGAACACTGCATGTGATTATGATCCAGAGAGGAGAACGTTTTGATTGTTTACCAATACTCATACTCGCACTGAGTGACTGGTTGTTGGATGTATGGATTTTTAAATGGGGAAGCATTATAGAAATGAAAGCACTGACCATGTCCCTGTATCGATTGAGCTATTTTTCCTGCACTTGCTTTGTTTTGAATATTGATTCAGCGTGCACCGGCAGCTGAGGCCCAAACAGGTTATTTGATTTTTTTTTTTTTCTTCCTGTAGCGTTAGGAAATGAGTTTTCCTTCATTTCCCGCACTTGTGGATGGAAGATCTGTACCTCTAATATGAGTGAGGCTCTGGCTGAGCTGTGCGGATGTGTGAGCTGATGTGTCTGTATTTTCAGCGACTTTATGGTGAAGGTGGTCGAGGTGACGGACAGCAGTAAGCAGAAAACTCTTCGTGGACACGATGCTCCTGTCCTGAGTGTGGCCTTTGACCCCACTGATGAGTTTCTTGTAAGTGGAAAATACGATTGCACCGTACATATTATTTCTTGGATGCATCACCTCTGTTTTTCTTTCATTTTTAGCCATTTTGTCCTTTCAACAGAATCTAACCCCCCTGGCAGCCTCAACATTTTACAGTCTTGGCTGTTAATCTGTCTCGGTTTGTGCTGATGTACTAGTTCAGGATGAGAATATAATATGAACAAAAACACAGACTCACTTTGCTTGAAGTGATGCTTATTAGTCCCACAACAGGGAAATTTCACCTCCACGTTTAACCCGTTCATGAAGTGAAACACCACATACACACTAGTGAGCACACACACACTAGGGGGCAGTGAGCACACTTGCCCGGAGCGGTGGGCAGCCCTATCCGCAGCACCCAGTTGGGGGTTAGGTGTCTTGCTCAAGGACACCTCAGTCATGGACTGTCGGCACTGGGGATCGAACCGGCGACCTTCTGGTCACAGGGCCAGTTCCCTATCCTCCAACTTAGCTGCCCCTAAGCTGCTTTTCTCGCATCTCCAGCAGGAAACTCGTCCACCAGCTTCTTGTTCGAATTGTCCTGTTCCTCCTTAAATGGTGCCTGAAGTGCCAGAATGTAACCACTGCACCATTTTTAAGGTGGAACAGGAAAATTTGAATAAGAAGCTGGCGAATAAGAAGCGACTTCAGCTTTGTGAATTTTTAGTGTTTGTCAGTTTCTCATTGCCGATTAAACGTATCAGGAAACCAGCTGGAGGGATTATAAACGCTAATAAGTCCATTTGTCTCCAAATTATCGATGCCTTTCCGTTAGCTACTAGCTAGGTGGGATTGTTATCTGCGTTGTCTGAGTTGCTATGGTGACCAGCCGTCTGCGCAGACCTTCAGGGTTAAAGGGTGAATCAGCAGCTCTACATTAACTCCAGCGTTTAAGGAGGATTATTTTATTATTACCTAATCTAGCTCAGCTGTGGAGCACAGGGCAGTAAGAGAGGAGCCGGAGGTTGTCGACCCCTGATTTATCTCTTCAGACGTCTGGTTCCTGTTGCCTCCAGAACTGTGAACAGTTCTGACTTGGGCAGTTTCTCTAGAACAGGGCGTTTCACACCAAACCACTCCGAATGAGTCAGTTTACATCTCAACCATTTGATTATGCAGAGATTTAGAAAAATCCTCGGTAAATTTCCTCCTCCAGTAAAACTAATCCAGCTCTGCAAAGGTTGAAGACACCAGCTCAGAATTTGCTGTGGCTGATAAAAAGTCCATGTATATAAGCCATAGGTGACTCGAAGGCCCTGACCCGTTTAGTTTCTAGCAAAACAGCAGCAGCACGTAGGGCTAAAGTTTGGCTTCTCTTCGAATCTGTAAATCATTTGAACTCATTGATTTTTGAACATGTTAGTCTCATGCACACAGATCTGTAACCCCTGGATTGGATGCAAACACAGTCTAGACTGACTTGAGCAGCAACTTCTTAGCCAAATTGTTCATGTGAGTTTTAGTGTTAGAGGCCAGTTATCTTTTAATTCTTTAAACATATTTTAATTAGGTCATAAAAAAATAGGTGTGGTACTGATAGATGCCAGTATATAAATGTTGTATGTTGTATTATAAAATGTAATTAATAAATGTATGAAATATCTGTTATTACATTTTATATATAATATAAAATTCTCAATTTTTTCAAATTTTTAGTTTTCTGGCTAATTTGCACTCAGCAGCTGTACTATGCACTGCATGAAAGTTTTTATTATGATTGGATCAAAATAAACAGCCCAGAATTCATTTGAATAAAATGTCTTTGCATTAACTTGCACTGAAAAATATAGAATGTTTTCTTTCTTCTGAATTTACTATTTTGGAGATACTTGTTTTTTCTTTGGACCGCGACTGTGTGTGTGTGTGTGTGTGTGTGTGTATGTATATATATATATATATATATGTGTGTGTATGTATATATATATATATATATATATATATATATATATATATATATATATATATATATATATATATATTTTTTTTGGCTTAGTAAGAATTTTGACCATTCTCAGTTTCTGTATTACTGTTCTGCAAAAGATCTAGCAAGTTAAGACACTTGATCTACGTAATTTTGGTCAAAATAATGCTGTCATTAATAACTTTTATCATTCTTTTAGCCCCGCTTTACACAGTGAAACTTCCCTTCAGTTAGTTGCGTGTCTGTGCAGCTTGACGGTTGCACAATTTACACAAAGCAATTTAAAAATGGTCAGAAGACACTCTGTCCTTCTGTGCAGCCATCCATCCATGTGTTATTTATGTATTTGCATCTTCTGCTTTCTTCCCTTTTATTTTCCATTGATCCAGTTAAATTAAGGTTTAAAATTAAAATTTGGATCGACTGATTCAGGAAACTTGTTCCATTAAGTTGAGAAGCTCGCAACTGTTGTGTCTGAGTTTCAGGACACTGTACGTTATGCAACTCGACTGCAACTTAGTTTCATGTAAGTTTCAAGCTGAGTAAAGCCAGCCTGACAGTCATCACAAAGTTTACTGTGTTTTTCTTCTGCGTTTTACTTGAGATGCACTGTGATGTTGGAATTGTATTGATATTGGCTGATAATGCTCAGTTTTATCATCATTGGACAGATGTTTAGGTTTGACTGACTTTTTTTTATTTATTCATTTCTTTATTGATATAAAATATGTAACATTTTAACTGAAGTACAGTGACCAAATTTTGGACCCACCAGCTTTCTCTTTTAAAGACATCCCATACCATACGCTTATGTAACTCTTAGCCAGCATGACCCATTTCAGAGGGTTCAGAAGTTCTGTATGACCTAGTTTTAAAGAGTCGATCCAGTGTTTCTCTTTTTAACCAATACCTGATCAGCTGAGTAATAAGATAAGGATGATAATGCTGATCACTTTATCCCAGTGAAGAGTCCTCACTGCTAGTTGTGAATGAGCTGAACGTTGTCATCCCTCTGCAGGCCTCCTCCAGCTGTGATGGCTCTGTAGCAGTGTGGTCTGTAGAGGATCAGGTAAGGATGTTTGTTTTTCTGTCATCGTAAATGCTGTTTTTCGTGGATATTGATGCTGTACGACTAACTTTTACTGCCTCTGCAACATAAACTTGAGTGCCCTGGTCAAATGACGTGTTTTTTTTATTTCTTGAGACAAAAGAAGTGAACACATCCTCTACGGAGAAAATGCTTCTACACATTTTAATGCACTGTAACTGTACATACTGGCTGGAAAAATAAAACATAAAATGTGGCCTGTGTAAAAGTTATGGGACAATTTATATCTGATGGTATATTTCAGGTGTATTTCATTAAAATTCAGTAAGGTCCAGTTAGAGAAAATGTCCTCAAGCGAAGGACCAGAACATCATAATGTCTGAGTTACATCATGACTTAGTGCCATATACTGTTTACTGAAGTAGCCGAGTAGGAATATCAACATCTTATACAGTCAAACTGAATATCAGATCAAAGTCCAGTTCAGTCAGATTTTAGCAGATAGCCTAGGACAGAGGTCATCAATAGGCGCACTGTAGTCCGAGTCCAGACCCAGGCGAAGTCCTAGACGTATAACCGATAAACTATGGAGAATTATTTAATTTTTATTGGGGTGGTCCCGTTTTAATCAGCATAACTCTTCTAGCCTTTATGGCAGCTTTAGAGGCTGGGAGACTCACAGACCAATCACATGCGCTGTAAATATGACACATGATGCTACTCAGCCAATCAGATCTGTGCATTAGGATGAGCACCGAGACCGGAGTGAGTGACGCCACACGGGGGCGTCACATGTTTCATAAAGTCCAGTTCAGTCAGATTTCAACAACATTTACTGTCAGTTTTCTCTTCATGTGGAATAACTTCCCTCTGACTCACTTTCTCCTCTGACTGCTGTTTCTCTTCTCGTCCCTCCCCCGTGTGGCGTCACTCACTCGAGTCTCAGTGCTCATCATAATGCACAGATCTGATTGGCTGAGCAGCGTCACGTGTCATTTACAGCGCATGTGATTGGTCTGTGAGTCTCGCAGGCCGCTAAAGCTGCCATAAAGGCTAGACAAGTTATGCTGATTAAAACCACCCCAATAAAAATTAAATAATTCTCCGTAGTTTATCGGTTATACGTCCAGGTCCGCATAGGACAGCGTCTGGGTCTGGACTCGGACCACGGTCCGCATATTAGTGACCTGGTATATTTTATTCCCTAATATGTAGAAATTGTGCAATAAATGTGTCGTATGTAAGTGAGTTCTATGTAGTGGATGTATTTACTTATTTTCTCTTTGAAAGTCAAAACAAAATATGTAATTTGGAGGAAATTGTGAATATTGTAAATTTTGCATATGACTGTTGACTTTATATTTTCACTTTTTATTCATGAAAGTGATTGACTCTATACGTTCATGCCGTGCTTGTACACACGCTGCTACTCTGGAACAGTTGAATGTCTGTTTGCGGATCAGTAAAGATTATTTCATCTTGCTTTTCAGACTCGGGTGGTGAACTGGAACGTGCTGCCGAAGTGCAACGATGTCAGCAATGCCAAGTCCCTGTGCAGACTCGCCTGGCAGCCGCCGTCTGGGAAGGTACAACCCTGTAGCTTTTCTTTGCTAAACTTTTACATTGAATTAAAGACTCGGATTCCACTGTGGCTTGTTGGGAGTTTTAAGGCCACGTAGACTAACTGTTCAGACAGAATCTGCGCTTTTGATGGCATGAAACCTTGCACATAAACGTATGAACGGCATAACATTGACCACCTCCTTGTTTCTACGCTCATTTTATCAGCTCCACTTTTACACACCTCAGTGTCGCTGCTGGACTGAAAACAGTCCACCAGCCTCCAGCAGCACTGCTGTGTCTGATCCACTTGTTACCAGCACAACACACACTAACACACCACCACCACATCAGTGTTACTGCAGTGCTGAGAATGATCCACCACCCAAATAGTACCTGCTCTGTGAGGGTCCATGGGGGTCCTGACCACTGAAGAACAGGGTAACAGAGTATCAGAGAAACAGATGGACTACAGTCTGTAACTGTAGAACTACAGAGTGCAGCTGTACAGTAAGTGGAGCTGATAAAGTGGACAGTGAGCGTAGAAACGAGGAGGTGGTCATGATGTTACGCCTGATTGGTGTTATTAAACATGCTAATCCAGAATGATGCAACATAGAGAATGAAGTTCTAATAAAATTAATATAACGGAACATCCCGTATTTTAAAAGTGCTGATCAGGTCCCGAGGCTGATAACGAAGTTAGTTAAACAATAAAGTGATTCAGGTGTTCTGAAATAACTTTGTTCTGAAAGCAGAAGACGTATTGAATAAAACACCCAAAATGCTTCTTAATGTATAATTGCTAAAATGACCTACTCTTCTGGGAAGGCTTTACACTATAGATATTGGAACATTGCTGTGAGGATGTGATTGAGTTCTGGATCACTTCAACTCATCCCAGAGGTATTGGATGGAGCTCCATCACTCCAGGGAACACAGTTCAACCGATTCCAAATGCTGGGGGGCTTTTTAACCCTCTAGCCCACACTTGGCGTTGGACATGGTGACCTTAGGCTCATGTACAGCTGCTCCGAGACCCCCGTTCTTTTTGGCCAGTGCTTTTTCTATGGAGATACTAGCTGGGTCATCAACAGATGACCTTAAAGCAGTCGGCTTCATTCACTAGAAGGGTTGTCTTGATACTTTGACAGATTTGAACATTTTTTCTGTGTTTTTTTTTTAAGCTGCTTGCAGTTCCAGTGGACATGAGTGTGCATCTGTATGAGAGGAAGTCCTGGACTCATGTTGGCACTCTTTCTGATGACCTTTCAGCCCAGGTCAGTGAAGGCGGTCTAATATATTGCTGGGTTAGTTATCTTTCAGTTATGATATGATTTGTGAAAATAATGATTTTGAAGGTGGAGGCAGGTCATAAGCTTTTCTGTGTCTTGGGTCTTCTAGCGAGGTTAACCTTGTCCATGCCTGCGTTTCTGAAGGACGTGGAAACTTCACGCTCAGGAAAAAGCGATTCATGTTTATTACACCATTGTAATGTTGGAGCTGTTAATCAGGTTTTCCTCTCTGAATCAGCAGGTCGTTAACGTGGTGGTTTGGTCGCCGTGTGGGAAGTTTCTGGCAGCTGGATCGGTGGGAGGAATTCTCTCTGTATGGGACGTTGAAGCCAAGCTATGCGTTGAGAGGTACTCTGGCTTAAACCGTGTCTTCATATAAGCAAAATAACCTGTCAGGTGTGGTACTTTTACTGTGGTACTTGCTTGATGGTTATTTGAACAGTGTAATGGTTCAAGTTACCTGGAGGCTTCTCACCAGGTGGTCTTCTTCAGGAGGGGCTGGTTGGAAGTATGAAGTGCAGGAAAGTATGAATTTTAACTAAAATAAAATCCACTGCTGTAGTCACATCTAAGTCAGTGTTAATTAGCAGCTCCTCTGTTAACACAAACCTCAACAGCTTCTACTACTAACGATTATTATTATTATTATCATCATTATTATTCATATAACCAAGCTGCATGAACAGCTGGTTAACAAAAGTGCCTGATTTCATTCTGAAGCATTGAGAGACTGGAAAACGTCATGTAAATATGAATTATCACTGTTTTTGGTACGTAACACCACACACATAATGCTGTGAATAAGTATTTGCCCCTCACCTGACGACTTCTATTTTTCATAATTGATCATATTTAAATGTTTCGGATCATCCAGCTAATTTCAATATAGGGTAAAGGCAACGTGAGTAACACACAGTGCAGCTTTTAAATGATCACACCATTTATAGAAGATAAAGATTTTTTTCAAAACCCATTTCACCCATGTGAAAAAGTTACTGCCCCCTTAAGCCTAATAAGTGGTTGTGCCGCACTCAGTGGTAACAGTTGCACTGATAACCTACGATGAGTCTTCTACATCGCTGTGGAGGAATTCTGACCCACTCTTCTTTGCAGAATTATTTACATTGGAAGGTTTTTGAGCTTGAACTGCCCATTTAAGGTCTTGCCACAGCATCTCAATGGGATTCAGGTCAGGACTTTGGCTCGGCCACTCCATAACCTAAATTTAGTTTCTTTTGAGCCATTCGGAGGTGGAGCTGAGGATTGTTATCACCAGTGACCCCTATGGGTAGATAGAAAAGTAGATGTTTCTGTAGAATGACCCGTTTGTTTTCGTTCTTTTTGCTCCTAGACAGAAGCATGAGAGAGGTTACACCATATGTGGGATGGCCTGGCACCCCTCTGGAGGACAGATCGCTTTCACAGACACGGAGGGCTGCCTGGGTCTGCTGGATGGACTGTGTGCATCTTCATCATCATCCTCCTCCACCGCCAACAAGAGCACCAAGGTCAGTCTCTCCCTCCAGCTCAAACAGCTTCACCGAACCATCTGCTGTGAAGGAACCGAAGTCATGCTGTCAGGATTACTTAGATGGTTCTGCCAAACTGTTTCAGATGTCAGTTGTAAACATATTTGGGACTTTTAACTCATCTTGGACTTTCTTTTAGTGACCCAATACCTTAATTGTGCTCATTTAATCAAATTATTGAACATGTCATTTTGTTCACTACCAGAAAATCATAACACTCCCAAACTTTACCACATTTGTCAGAGTCCTAAAGTCCCACCGGTGGCTCCAAAACGCACTCGGTCGTGTTCTTCATAACGTTCATATTCCATAAGCTCCATTCAGAAGCTGGGCGTCGTGTGAGGCTGTAGCTCTTCTCTCCAGTCTAATAGACGGTGACGTCATTTTAAACCCTTATAATAAAAGAAGCTGAACTTTGTTTTTCTACTGAAAGTCGACCCGTTTTTCCCCAAATCTGGGCTCTAAACTATAAACAGACGGCGTCTCTTCAGTGATCTGCTCTGGAAACATCACTTTTAGAGAACAACACAAAGAGCGGCGGAGATTTTTGGCTTTCAGCAGTAAATTGTAAGCGTGTAGTGATATGTGGAGATCATAAAACACTTTTGTTCATTTGAGGAGCTTTTACAAATGAATACATAAATAAAATAAAAATGTACATTTATTTCATGCAGTTACTGAATAATTTGCCTTACGATTTGGTCACGGAAATTCAAATGGAAAAACCACAATATACCCATGACCATAAGAGGTTAAAACACAAGCACTTAATTGCAGAAAAGTGGATATTTGTGTGTTTTGTCCAAAGTAACAGGCCTTAATGTATGAAAAAAAAATTAAGATTATAAGTTTGTGATCTCAGTTAGGTGTTTTTCCCGAAATCATTCCGCTCGATCGCTGCGTCCAACAGGGAGCTGTTCAGGACACGGCTATGATCTGTAGTCTTGAGTAAAATTGAGAAATGTGTGTTTCTCTTTCTGTCTGATCTCCAGGCTGCTGTGAGCAAAGAGCCGAAGGACTATGATGATCTGTTCGATGAGGAAGATGCTGATGGTCTGTTGGATCAGTGCGTGAGTGACTCCGGTTCTCCAGTGAAGAATGCGGTGGAGGATGACGACGACGATGACGATGACCTCATGCCGGCCACTGGAAAACCACGGAACAGAGGGAGCTTCCTGGACGATGATGACAATTCTCAAGGTGCGTCTCATTTGTTTATGAGCTGGGTGTCTGAATTGGTGAATTCCTAGTTGTAAGGAGTTGTAACTGCTGACTAACTGTGGGACTAAGGCACTCCAGAAATGAAGCTGGACAGCCTTGACATTGATATTGTCATTAAATGTTAATATCACTATCACATACAGTATCTAGGGCTGCAACAGTTCATTGTCCACAATGCAGTTGTTTGGAAGCTGCACACACTTGCATGATGTAGAAGCTGCTGCTGATGTGGGATCATGACTTTCTTCTCTTTAAATGGTGCACACGAAATAGACGCTTCAGACTAGATCACATGCGCGAGTGAGTTCCAAAGTTACGTTCATGGGCCTTTACATATTCAACAGTGACGTTATAGCAGAGGCGTCTTATCTCTGCTGTAACCAGACATAATTAAACTCATTAGAACCACTGCAGCGTTTAAGCTCAGAACCTTTCTGATTGGTACACCAATCAGGCAGAACATCATGACCACCTCCTCGTTTCTACGCTCACTGTCCATCTTATCAGCTCCACTTACTGTATAGCTGCACTCTGTAGTTCTACAGTTACAGACTGTAGTCCATCTGTTTCTCTGATACTCTGTTACCCTGTTCTTCAGTGGTCAGGACACCCATGGACCGTCACAGCACTCTTGGAAAGCGGCAGCAGAGACAGTGAAAAATTCACTTTACCTTAGCCTAATGGCTCATAAATGCCCTGTAATAATGCATTGTTTTAACAGCAAAAAGGGAATAAAACTTTACATGTACATATTTAGTTGTATTTGGCAAGCTGGTTAAAATGAAGTGCTCTAGTTGCCTGTTAGTTCCTTTTCCCAGCACGTTGATTATTGCATCAGGTTACTTGTCAGTAGTTACACAGTAGTATGTGATGTACCGGTTTGTCTGGTTGAAGTGCTTTTTAGGTTTCGTCATTCCCATCATACTGGTATGAGAATAAATGCAATACAAACAAGCGAGATGCAAATACAAGACAAGTGACTTTCAGAACATTTTTACTGCTCTCAGGGAAGCCGCTGTGGATTTTACGTGCACTCGCCTTTATCTCGTTAAAGTTAGAAAGCAATATTGACACTGACATGTTGTTCATTTCTGTTTTGACTATTTTGCGCAATAAAAATCTTTTAGATTTACTTCAGTTGTTAATTATGGCTCTTATTAAAAGTTGAAGGGACATAAAAAATAAATATGCCGCTGTTGGAGATTTACGTAAGCATCCTTTCTTTTAAAAACGACACAGGGAATCGTTTTATTTTATTATTTTATTTTATTATCGACTTTTATCTCTGGGGATCATCTCAAACAAATTTTGTATGCTGAGAAAATCCACAACAAACACCACCTTCAGCGCAGCATCGTGGAGGCTTGTGACAGCATAAAAATCCAAGAAAAGTGATGTGTTTTTTGATTAATAAAAATAGTAGTTGACCAATTGTTGCAGCCCTAACAAATATCTTGACTATTAATTAAAAGTTTTGCATTTTGTTTATTAAGTGCAGCCGCTTGCTTTTGACTCTTGGCCAAGTTTTGTTTTTTGAGAAGTGGGCTTCGCTTTCCACTGTAACCTGTTTGTTTGTTTATTTATTTATTTATTTTTATATTTTCTAAACAGATACCGGGTCACTGAAGGTGGATAAGTTGGCCGATGATGACGGAGGCAGTGCCAGTCTTCGTCCTGTTGTGCCAGCTGTGCCCCGGCCGGTCTATGAGGGGCCGATGCCCACCCCACCTCAGAAAGCCTTCCAGCCTGGCTCCACCCCAGCACACCTCATGCATCGCTTTATGGTGAGTGTCGGCCCCACGCACTGCAGAAAGACGTAGAGCCTGCAATTTTCCTTCTGCATCATCTATCTACACCAACCAGGCAGAACATCATGACCACCTCCTTGTTTCTATACTCATTGTCCACTTCATCAGCTCCACTTACTGTATAGCTGCACTCTGTAGTTCTACAGTTACAGACTGTAGTCCATCTGTTTCTCTGATACTCTGTTACCCTGTTCTTATCACAACGCTCCATATCTTTATGTAGTGTCAGATTTTGCGCACGTTATTATAAAGCTACTTTGATCTTGTATTATAAGTGACTTTAGCTTGTCACATTACAAGCCTCATTGCTCAGATCCGATCTCTGACACGACGGTTCACACTCATTTAGCTGAGTGATTCAGATCGGTCATTAATGTGATGAACCGTCCTGAACTGACCCTCATGAGCTCCTCCTACTCAGTAACGTCACGTGACTGAATCACTGCATCTTCAGCACAAACTAACGAGCAGAACGAGCTTCGCTGAGAAGATCATTAACTCTGATCAGCTCTCAGCTTCGTTATTAGAGCCAGACGGAGGAGAAAAAGGTGAGATGAGCTGCTTTTCCACTGTTTACAGGCTTTAACGTCTGTTCGGCGCTGTTGCCATGGAAACGCTGAATGATGGGGGGGGGGGAGATCTGAGCATCACATTAAGGACACATGGCCACAAATCAGATACGTATCCATTCTAGGACCACATATGAAAGTGGCTCAGGTCGGATTTGAAAACATCAGATCTGAGTCACATTATGGTAACAAATGGGATTTGTGCCACTTCAACCTGGTATTGTGGACGTGGCCTAAGCGGATGTTCTGCGTGTCTTTTTTCAGATGTGGAACTCTGTTGGAATAGTGCGCTGTTATAATGATGAACAGGATAACGCTATCGATGTGGAGTTTCATGACACAGCTGTCCATCACGCCATGCACCTCACAAACTCCCTGGACCACTGCGTGGCTGACCTGTCCCAGGAGGCCGTTCTCCTGGCCTGCGAAGGAACCGATGAGCTTGCGAGGTAAGGTCTCCGGTTCACATACTTTTGGAGGCGCGTGGATCCAGGTAAAATGTTCCCGATGTTCCTCAAGTTGACTGTTTATAGAATCATCAGTGTTGGTGACGATTTGAAATGTAAGAATAAAATCTAGTTGAATATTTTAATTTGAAGCTCAGGTTATTTTGAAACTAAAATGCCACCAGTCCACCCAAAAATGAAAGTTTGTTGTGGTGTTGTTTGTAGTTCAGTGGTGTATAAAGTTCCTCCGTTTACATTTGTGGCTTGGAATTAAGTACTTATCACTGTTGTTTGGACAAAACCTTGTATCTCCAATTTTGCCGTTTTTCAGTTTTTGAGATAATTTGAAAATGCCTGTTGCCCTTTATATTGTGTGTAGATTTCATGATGAATGGACCTAAAGAAACAGCCCAAAATGACTTGGAAAAAATTCTGGTTCCATTCACTTACATTAAAAGTAAAGTGTGTTTTTTCCTTCTCCTGAAAACTTACCAGTTTGGAGGTACGAGGTTTTGATCTGACAACAGCGATATATTTGGCTGTCACTGGAAGGCTCACATTTGCTTCTGAGTGTTCAGATTTTATGTGGTATGCACTTGTTTTTTTTTGCCCAAAATAAAATTCTGCAGTCGTTTATATTCATATAGGAGATTATATTCTCCTGTTTATTCACACAGAAGCTTCAAATATTAGCCTCTCATGCTCCAGGGTATATTTTGGTTTGTCCGTCTGAATTTAAATGACAATCTTAAGGCAGATTATATTATTATATTAGAGTATATTATATTAGAGTAACTGCATGAAATAAATGCAGATATTTTATTTAATTTATTTTGGACAAACCAAAGTATACCCTGGAGATTAAGAGGTCAAAGAGCTTATTAACAGTATTCATATGCATTTCTATGTAATACAGAACCATACAGGAGTTATTCCTTGGCCCAGACTGTAAAACATTGTCACAGATGAATTCTAATTAAAAATTAACTGGCTATAAATTCCCAACACAATTGCACTGTTTAAAAGTGAATTTGTAGACAGTGTAAAAGTTGGTGTGCAGTCGTTTGAACACACCAGTCAAATTAGACATGTTTTATTGATTTTGAGAGTAAATAAATGTGCAGAAGTGTGTCTCTGTAGAGGATCTGGTAACTTATTTTCACTTAGAAATTCAACAGAATGTGCTTTGACCAGGGGCACCCTGACTTCTGCATACTTTATTCCCTAAATTAAAATAAATAAAAAAAACCTATCTGAGCTATTATACTGCTTCAGCATCGCATGAGTTTAGTTACTCTTCATACACACAACACATTTTCTTATTTAAGAGGAATATACCATCACTTTTTTTTCCCTTGGAAGCTCACAATCGTCACGATGGGTTTTTGAGAATGTCATTGTTTTCCAAAATTCCTGAGAGTTGTCTCATCGATTAATGAGATCCCATCAGACTGGACTTGTTTTATCTCTGTCCCCAGTCTTTAGGCTGTCCCTTATTTGCAGAGTAAATTTGCCCAGTGCTGTTTTGTACCTCTGCTCTCCTCACAGTCCGTCAGTGACCTGCTTTAATCCATCTGTGTGTGCGCAGTAAGCTCCAGTGTCTGCACTTCTCCTCATGGGACACAAACAAAGAGTGGATGGTGGACCTGCCGAAGGGCGAGGACGTGCAGGCCTTGTGTTTGGGGCACGGCTGGGCGGCGGTGGGCACCAGCGCCATGCTGCTCCGAATCTTCTCCATCGGCGGAGTTCAGAGAGAAATTTTCAGCCTACCGGGACCTGTGGTGTGCCTGGCAGGACACGGAGAGCAACTCCTCATAGTTTACCACAGAGGTATCCAATAAACTCTGTAGACCAGCGAGCGTCTTTACATGTCCTTTTATTTAAACTCATAGCTGAGAACATTCTCTGTTCTACAGTAGAAATCATGCTTAAAGCTGCACCGGTCAGGCATAACATCATGACCACTTCCTTGTTTCTGTGCTCATTGTCCATCTTATCAGCTCCACTTACTGTATAGCTGGTCTTTGTAGTTCTACAGTTACAGACTGTAGTCCATCTGTTTCTCTGATACTCTGTTCTTCAGTGGTCAGGACCCCCATGGACCCTCACAGAGCAGGTACTGTTTGGGTGGTGGGTCATTCTCAGCACTGCAGTAACACTGATGTGGTGGTGGTGTGCTAGTATTTGTTGTGCTGGTACGAGTGGATCAGACACAGCAGTGCTGCTGGAGTTTTTAAACGCTGTCCACTCACTGTCCACTCTATTAGACACTCCTACCTTGTCAGTCCACCTTGTAGATGTAAAGTCAGAGACGACAGCTCATCTGCTGCTGCACAGTTAGTATTGGTCGTCCTCTAGTCCTTCATCAGTGGTCACAGGACGCTGCCCACAGGACGCTGTTGGCTGGATATTTTTGGTTGGTGGCAGCAGCGACACTGAGATGTCTGATCCACTCTGACCAGCACAACACACACTAACACACCACCACCACGTCAGTGTTACTGCAGTGCTGAGAATGATCCACCACCCAGATAGTACCTGCTCTGTGAGGGTCCATGGGGGTCCTGACCACTGAAGAACAGGGTAACAGAGTATCAGAGAAACAGATGGACTACAGTCTGTAACTGTAGAACTACAAAGAGCAGCTATACAGTAAGTGGAGCTGATAAGATGGACATTGAGCGTAGAAACGAGGAGGTGGTCATGGTTAGGCCTGAATGGTGTAGCTTTAAGCATCATTTCCACAGGTCTGGGGAAAAAAATCTAATTTTATAATTTCTTTATAGCCTAAATGTAGTCACCTAGTGAGCCAGTTGCCTACCAGTTAGCATTGTACAAACTGCATAATTTGTTAGCTGTATTAGCCTTGAAGCCAAACTAAACGGGCTGTAAGAAGCTTTACAGACCAGCTGAAACAAAACAACATTAATACTGATCTGGCAAAGACAAAGCTGAGCTGAACCTGATATTGGGTCAGTTTTATGGCTCAGTCTGATTTGGTCAGACTCTGAAGATCAGACACGTTTGGCGAATGGTGTTGGGTTCATTTCTGGCTGATTCCAGGTTTAGGTTCTTCTGTCACAGCTGCCGACTGAAAAGACAGTTTGGGAATTTAGTGTAAGGAGCTGGAGAACGAACTGCCAGCTGAGCAGCGAGTGGGCGGAGCTCGTTACTCTGACGTAGCAACGAGCTGCTCGTTAAGGAGCTTTAATTAGGAGGAAGGAACTGAACATTAAAACATATTAAACGCCGCGTTCACGGCCAGTTTATTCATTTCTTACTGTATTTATTTAACTGCTGTATTACAGCAGTAGAGCACTCGAAGAGGGAGTTATCACCAATTACATCACGGCTGTGATGCTGTTTTGCGATAACACACTCCCTCTTGTCTGTCGTTTAAATAACCACCAAAAGTTCTGAAGCCAGACAACATATTTAGAGTGATGTAATTGGATTTGTAATGCAAATGTTGCTTCTGTCTATCTTAAAGCTGCATGTGACGCATTGTCTGACATTTAAATTGCCCTTCCAGCTTGGTAGCATGAGATGGGGGAGACCTAGCAATCGAGTGGGAATTGGCCATGACTCAGTTGAGGAGCAGTTTTGAGTTAGGGTTGGGAAACAGAAAAGAAAACAGCAGATGGAACAATCACCCCACCAATCACCCAAAGTTTAGCCCAACAAATAAGCCAGGTTTGTGCTTTAGTTTTGTTCAGGAACCGTAGTGGTAGTGTAAACTAACACCCCACTGTGCAGCATCATGAAAGCTGCATACACACGTCTTCACACTCGTCTCAGTGGTATAGGAAACTTTCCCAGTTTCCCAGTCCTGGTTCTGGAGTTCCCCTGCAGGGTGTAGTTTACTGTTCTCCCTGCTTTAGCAGAGCTGACTCACCTAGCTAATTAAAAAACCCTTCACCACTTTGAAGGTGGATGAACAGAACACTACAGCGTGACCACAGGACATATTACATGCAGTGTTTATCTCTGTCTGGGATGGGGGGGAAAAGCAAAAATCCAAACATTACTATGGAAAATTATGGAACTATGGAAACATTACTATGGAAATTTGATACTAAAGACAGAGGAATTTATAACAGACTAAGTATTTCTCTGAAAACATGTTTCAAGAAAGTTTGGGGAAACTCCAAGTCTGGAAAATTTTGGTATAACCAGTATAGCCATTGTCTAAGTGCAGAACCGTGTGGAATGTATGGTTGATGCTAGAGCTGGGCGGTATGGCCAAAAATCTTATCACGATAAAAACATTTTCCTATTGTTCGATATCGATACATATCGCGATAAATGTCAAGTTTGAAGGCTGATTTTTTGCTCCTGGGTGGTTAATTGCTGTTTTAAACTGTCCTGTATGGCCAGAACACAACAAACACTCGCCAAACAGTGGAACATCTCACAGATCTGTCATGGGGCAGTGGGAGAAAGTATCTGCTGAGCTGTTTTTAGTGCGGCCGCAGTTTTTGTCATAGTCATAATTTAAGAATGTAAACAGTATTTTTAGCTGTCTGGTGACGAGCGCTAAACTGTTTAGTTTCTCAACAACTTCAGCTTTATACAAACAGCAAACATTAGCTGGCTCATACGTCAGTGATGGATCACTGCCTTCACTCCTACCACATCCATATCAGCAGTATTCAGACACCAGCTAGCAGACTGTGTGGAAGCATTAACTGCAGGGTGAATCTCCCTCACCAGACAGGGTCCACCTTTTAGGCAATTAGCATCAGCTTTGACTGTGCTGGAGTGATCGAACGTGAAAGCAGACGTGATCGAATGCTGCTGAAGCTTGTTGGGATGTAAGGAAAGAGGTGACTTCACTGTAGGACGGTGAAGTTAAGCCACCGATCTCGTCACTCGGACTCGGTCACAGGAGAACAGATCGCCGGTCGCTCCACTCAAACAGGGAATACGTAACTCCACGTTTCAGGCATTGTTAAAGTATATTTGGAGACTTTTTTGTGTGTATTCACTAGTGTGTATGTGGTGTTTCACTTCACGGATGGCTTAAATGCGGAGGTGGAATTTCCCCGTTCGAGGGATTAAAAAAGTATCACTTAACTTAAAATTACAAAAATAGTGTCCAAATACTTATGGACCTGGCTGAACATCAGGTAGCCATTTGAATTAGAGTCTGTTGAAACTAATCTTTGCTCATGCTGTGTAATCAGGTACTGGTTTTGATGGAGATCAGGCCCTGGGGGTTCAGCTGCTGCAGCTCGGCCGAAAAAAGCGGCAGATCATCCACGGTGAGCCGCTGCCGCTGTCCCGCAAATCCTACCTGGCTTGGATGGGCTTCAGTGCAGAGGGTGAGTCATCCACCTTCCCGTTTCCCTCCCTCTTAAAATCCTTTCATTTTGGGTTCTTTGAAAGGTAGTTGTGGAAGAGAGAATGGGTCACGTCTGAAATTAGCATTATAATACCTTGTCGTGCTGCAGGGACTCCGTGTTCGGTGGACTCGGAGGGTGTGGTGCGGATGCTGAATCGCTCAGTGGGAAACACTTGGACTCCTGTGTGCAACACCAGAGAGAGCTGCAAGAGCAAATCTGACCACTACTGGGTGGTCGGCATCCACGAGAATCCGCAGCAACTCAGGTGCGATACTGAGATTTTCAGTTTGGTAAAAAAAAAATCATTTAGTTTTCCCTGCTTACTCCACATGTGGTCAAGCATCCAAGACATGTTTGGTGTCTGAAGTTTGCCAATGCAGTCATTAGCTTTTTAAATGAAACAGTAGAAGCCGTATCGCCCCCTACGCTTCCTGTAGTGTATTACAGTCTGTCAGAGCGACTGTGTGGATCATATGAACATTATAGAGCTTTTTAAATGAAACAGTAGAAGCCGTATCGCCCCCTACGCTTCCTGTAGTGTATTACAGTCTGTCAGAGCGACTGTGTGGATCATATGAACATTATAGAGCTTTTTAAATGAAACAGTAGAAGCCGTATCGCCCCCTACGCTTCCTGTAGTGTATTACAGTCTGTCAGAGCGACTGTGTGGATCATATGAACATTATAGAGCTTTTTAAATGAAACAGTAGAAGCCGTATCGCCCCCTACGCTTCCTGTAGTGTATTACAGTCTGTCAGAGCGACTGTGTGGATCATATGAACATTATAGAGCTTTTTAAACGAAACAGTAGAAGCCGTATCGCCCCCTACGCTTCCTGAAGTGTATTACAGTCTGTCAGAGTGACTGTGTGGATCATATGAACATTATAGAGCTTTTTAAATGAAACAGTAGAAGCCGTATCGCCCCCTACGCTTCCTGTAGTGTATTACAGTCTGTCAGAGTGACTGTGTGGATCATATGAACATTATAGAGCTTTTTAAATGAAACAGTAGAAGCCGTATCGCCCCCTACGCTTCCTGTAGTGTATTACAGTCTGTCAGAGTGACTGTGTGGATCATATGAACATTATAGAGCTTTTTAAATGAAACAGTAGAAGCCGTATCGCCCCCTACGCTTCCTGTAGTGTATTACAGTCTGTCAGAGCGACTGTGTGGATCATATGAACATTATAGAGCTTTTTAAATGAAACAGTAGAAGCCGTATCGCCCCCTACGCTTCCTGTAGTGTATTACAGTCTGTCAGAGCGACTGTGTGGATCATATGAACATTATCGAGCTTTTTAAATGAAACAGTAGAAGCCGTATCGCCCCCTACGCTTCCTGTAGTGTATTACAGTCTGTCAGAGCGACTGTGTGGATCATATGAACATTATAGAGCTTTTTAAATGAAACAGTAGAAGCCGTATCGCCCCCTACGCTTCCTGTAGCGTATTACAGTCTGCCAGAGCGACTGTGTGGATCATATGAACATTATAGAGCTTTTTAAATGAAACAGTAGAAGCCGTATAGCCCCCTACGCTTCCTGTAGTGTATTACAGTCTGCCAGAGCGACAGTGTGGATCATATGAACATTATAGAGCTTTTTAAATGAAACAGTAGAAGCCGTATCGCCCCCTACGCTTCCTGTAGTGTATTACAGTCTGTCAGAGCGACTGTGTGGATCATATGAACATTATAGAGCTTTTTAAACGAAACAGTAGAAGCCGTATCGCCCCCTACGCTTCCTGTAGTGTATTACAGTCTGTCAGAGCGACTGTGTGGATCATATGAACATTATAGAGCTTTTAAAATGAAACAGTAGAAGCCGTATCGCCCCCTACGCTTCCTGTAGTGTATTACAGTCTGTCAGAGCGACTGTGTGGATCATATGAACATTATAGAGCTTTTTAAATGAAACAGTAGAAGCCGTATCGCCCCCTACGCTTCCTGTAGTGTATTACAGTCTGTCAGAGCGACTGTGTGGATCATATGAACATTATAGAGCTTTTTAAATGAAACAGTAGAAGCCGTATCGCCCCCTACGTTTCCTGTAGTGTATTACAGTCTGTCAGAGCGACTGTGTGGATCATATGAACATTATAGAGCTTTTTAAATGAAACAGTAGAAGCCGTATCGCCCCCTACGCTTCCTGTAGCGTATTACAGTCTGTCAGAGCGACTGTGTGGATCATATGAACATTATAGAGCTTTTTAAATGAAACAGTAGAAGCCGTATCGCCCCCTACGCTTCCTGTAGTGTATTACAGTCTGTCAGAGCGACTGTGTGGATCATATGAACATTATAGAGCTTTTTAAATGAAACAGTAGAAGCCGTATCGCCCCCTACGCTTCCTGTAGTGTATTACAGTCTGTCAGAGCGACTGTGTGGATCATATGAACATTATAGAGCTTTTAAAATGAAACAGTAGAAGCCGTATCGCCCCCTACGCTTCCTGTAGTGTATTACAGTCTGTCAGAGCGACTGTGTGGATCATATGAACATTATAGAGCTTTTTAAATGAAACAGTAGAAGCCGTATCGCCCCCTACGCTTCCTGTAGTGTATTACAGTCTGTCAGAGCGACTGTGTGGATCATATGAACATTATAGAGCTTTTTAAATGAAACAGTAGAAGCCGTATCGCCCCCTACGTTTCCTGTAGTGTATTACAGTCTGTCAGAGTGACTGTGTGGATCATATGAACATTATAGAGCTTTTTAAATGAAACAGTAGAAGCCGTATCGCCCCCTACGCTTCCTGTAGCGTATTACAGTCTGCCAGAGCGACTGTGTGGATCATATGAACATTATAGAGCTTTTTAAATGAAACAGTAGAAGCCGTATCGCCCCCTACGCTTCCTGTAGTGTATTACAGTCTGTCAGAGCGACTGTGTGGATCATATGAACATTATAGAGCTTTTTAAATGAAACAGTAGAAGCCGTATCGCCCCCTACGCTTCCTGTAGTGTATTACAGTCTGTCAGAGCGACTGTGTGGATCATATGAACATTATAGAGCTTTTTAAATGAAACAGTAGAAGCCGTATCGCCCCCTACGCTTCCTGTAGTGTATTACAGTCTGTCAGAGCGACTGTGTGGATCATATGAACATTATAGAGCTTTTAAAATGAAACAGTAGAAGCCGTATCGCCCCCTACGCTTCCTGTAGTGTATTACAGTCTGTCAGAGCGACTGTGTGGATCATATGAACATTATAGAGCTTTTTAAATGAAACAGTAGAAGCCGTATCGCCCCCTACGCTTCCTGTAGTGTATTACAGTCTGTCAGAGCGACTGTGTGGATCATATGAACATTATAGAGCTTTTTAAATGAAACAGTAGAAGCCGTATTGCCCCCTACGCTTCCTGTAGCGTATTACAGTCTGTCAGAGCGACTGTGTGGATCATATGAACATTATAGAGCTTTTTAAATAAAACAGTAGAAGCCGTATCGCCCCCTACGCTTCCTGTAGTGTATTACAGTCTGTCAGAGCGACTGTGTGGATCATATGAACATTATAGAGTGCTTATTGTTAACTTAGTGGCACATTGATCATGATAACCCCGTGTAAAACCCCATGTCATAATCAGTTTGTTGACTAATTGTGTGGTCGGTTTGTTTGTTTGTTTGTTTACTTTTTTATTATTTTGTGAATTTCTCCCTGGTCATGCTGTTCTGGTATAGAACAGTATTTCTTCTTCCAAAATTAGAAATGTGTGATATCCTCTCTGTCTACAGGTGTATCCCTTGTAAAGGTTCTCGATTCCCCCCAACTCTTCCCCGTCCTGCTGTGTCCATCCTGCCCTTCAAACTTCCCCTCTGTCAGACCAGCACAGAGAAAGGCCAGATGGAGGTGAGACTTCACTAGTGAAACTTTTTACTATATGCTGTAGTTTCGTATGAGTTATTTCATTGGCTCATTGAAACAGGTGGAGAAATTGTGTGGAAAGTGCAGATTCTACACTTTCGTTTCATACCGCATTTGTGTTCGTAAGAGGAAACGAAACCTTATTTTGGGTTCGGCACGGTGGCGCGTTGGGTAGCGCTGTCGCCTCACAGCGAGGAGGGCCTGGGTTCGATTCCCCGGCCGGGTGACCAGGGTCCTTTCTGTGTGGAGTTTGCGTGTTCTCCCTGTGTTTGTGTGGGTTTCCTCCGGGTTCTCCGGCTAAATTGCCCCCGTGTGAGTGACTGTCTGCCCTGTGATGGACTGGTGACCTGTCCAGGGTGTATCCTGTGATTCCGCCCAATGACCGCTGGGATAGGCTCCAGCGCCCCCCTGCAACCCTGACAGATGGTTGGCTGACAGATGGTGACAAATGGATGGATGGATGATCTTGTTTTGCTAAAAGAAAAAAAACTTCTTTACATTTTTGTCATTCTTTACATTTTTGTCACGTGTTGTAAATTTAACGTTAACCAGTCAGTAGTGCAGGCTGAAGTTGCAGAATGTTGCTCTGATAGAATCCACGTTTGCAGTGATCTCATTCAGATACAGCTTTTTGACATGATGCAATCAGCAAACTGCACATGACGGTGCTTGCCAGAGAACTATGGATAAATCAACAAGCAGCAAACTAATAAAAGCAGTAGGTATGTGGAGCTTAAGTTCCTCTCAAGAGCCCCCACTGTAACAAGGATCCACAAGCGGTATGAATGAGAGCGAAAGCGAGAGGCTGCTAACGTAGAGGATACGTTTATGATGTATATCAGGAGTCACAACCCAAAAGTTAAGAAGAGCCATTTTGTCCTTTCAACAAAAGTCAAACCACCTTGGGAGCCACGTTTTCTTGAAGTAGCGTTTTACCATCTTGGCTGTAAATACGTCTATGTGCTGATGTACAAGTATAAGCCAGAAATATAATATAAACCTAACATGAGCTCTACTTTAAGCTTCAGCTCAGCTATGGCTGCTTTTCTCACATCTCTGGCAGGAAGCTTTTCTGTGAAAGTGGAACAGTTTCTTGTAAAATGTCTCTCAGCTCTTGAATTTTTTTTTTTTACGAGTCAGCTTCTCATTCTCCAGCTTAAATGACGATTGAGGTACCAGAATGTAACCTCAGCACCTTTTAAGGTAGAATGGAAAAATTCTAGCAAGAAGCTGGCGAATGAAAAACAGACTTTTTAGTGTTCGTCAGTTTCTCACTGCTGATTAAATGTATCAGGAAACCAGCTGGAGTGACTATAAACACTAATAAGTCCATTAGTCTCTAAATTATTGATGCTCATCTTACTGTTTGCTGTTTCTTTAGCTGCTAGCCAGGCAAGAGTGTTGTCAGACCGTTGTCTGTGTTGCTATGGTGACCAGCCGTCTGCGCTGATCTTCAGGGTTAAAGGGTGAATCAGCAGTTCTACATTAACTCCAGCGTTTAAGACCATTTACTGTTAAACTGAGTTGAAGGATCAGCAGAGCTTTATTTTACTGTAGAGGAGGATTATTTTATTATTACCTACTGATCTGATTCAGCCGTGGAGCCACGACAGGGCAGTAAAAGAGCTGCATGTGCTCGACTGTATATGCTTACTGACTGTATGTATGATGCATATGATATACACTCATTGACTGGCACATTCAGCCACTGTTGCTCTCACCGGAAGTCAGTGCAATATTGCTATCGAAAGTAATAAACCGTTCTGATTACACTTATTGTGTCCACTCAAATATCTAGAACAGAATGCACTGATTTTTAAAAGGAAAAAGTGTCTTTAGGGACAAATCTTGAGCGAATAGGACAAATATGATTAATCACAGTTAATTATTTTTAGCTTTTGATTGCCCTCATAGTTCCATTTAAATCTAGTGGCAAAACGAAGGCAGTAACTTGACTTCTGAGAGTCATTGTCCCCTTTTGTAAGTTCACACTGAATACTGCTGTTTGCTTACAAGGTTCCTAGTAATACTTATCTGCGCAGTGTTGTCTGGTCACATTGTTGTCCAGCCAGAATTTGCTCCAGGCTGTGAAATGTGGACACTAGTCTTCTTATGATCAAGAGTAGAACTGGTGTTTCCATCGTGGATTACAGATTATATAAACTTCCATGTGGGTGCCTTTTATTTTTGTTTTTATTGGTCCTCATTGAATTATTTTAACATTTAATAATGCCATTGAAAATGTTTACACTGTGTGGACGTTTCATGGTGAGTGGACCAATGGAAGTGCTCCAAAATGACCTGCCAATGAAGGAAATCTGTTTTCATTAATTGGCATTAAAGGGCCCATATCACACATATTTTTGCCTGAAAATTTTCATCCCTTCATCCATTTTTTTTTCTTTCTTTCCCACTGTGCCTTTAAGACTTTTGTATGTAATTCTGATTGGCTGTTTTCATTCAAAAAACAACCCAGACTAAAACACTCTTTGTAACTTCAGCGTACATGGACGAGGCTAAATATCTGTAGGCTCCTAGAAACCGTGTGTTCAAAACAAGCTGTTTTCACAGCTTAGTTTCCATGTGTGGACTGTGTTTGCTGGGGAGTGGAGACATCATCATCATCATCATCATCATCATCGTCATCATCATTGTTATCGTTAACTTCTTAATCCAGATAGGGTCGCGGTAGTGGAGACATCATACACTTATTTCAAAACACCAGTGAAAATTGGGGTTTTATGAGGCATGGGCCCTTTAAAGAGTCCACATTTTATTTTTTAATATGATTTTATTACACCACCTTTAAACATCAGCTGCCATTTACATTGTGTGATCTGGTTTCCTCGTTGTTCACCGACATGAACAACTTCTTCCTTCTAAACCGTTTCAGCGTCTGAGATTCAAGGTTTGATTGACAGTGACATTATGTAACTTCATGATATGCACAACAAACACACCCACTGATTCCTCAGTCTGTTAAAAATATCCGACTCTTCCTGTTAGACGGAATTAGAACATCTCCCTCGGAGAAAATCGCTCATTAATAATCACCTGAAATCATGTCTTTAAATATGACGTCATTCAGGTGAATCACTTTGTGTTTAGTGCTTCTGTTTGTGTGTGCGCATTTGTATTTTACAGTTTTTTCAAAAAAAATCTTATTGTATTAATAACAGTTGTGACCTACAAATCCTAAAAATTGCTCCTTCCTTTGTAAAGTGCTTTTTTATGAAAAATCTATAAATCTTTGTTTGATGAAAGATAGGGTAGAATTAGACTTAGCTAAATATTAGGCTTACCCCCCCCCCCCCTTCTATATATATACACATACACACACGTGCATATATATATATATATATATATATATATATATATATATATATATATATATATATATATTGTGTGTGTGTGTGTGTGTGTGTGTGTGTGTGTGTGTATATATATATATATATATAATGTGTGTGTGTGTATGTATGTATGTGTGTGTGTATATATGTATATATATATATATATATATATATATATATATATATATATATATATATATATATATATATAGTGAGTGTGTGTGTGTGCGTGTGTGTGTGTGTGTATTGGTTGCCGCATTGTGAGATTGTGTAAAACCCTGAATGTGTGTGTTTTTCAGGAGCAGTACTGGCGCTCCTTGCTCTTCCACAATCACTTCAGCTTCCTGTCCTCCAGCGGTTATGAGGTCAATGAGGAGAGCCAGAGGCAGCAGGAGAAAGAGCAGCAGGAAGCGCTGATGAAGATGTTCGCTGTAAGTCATCCTCACATGATCAGAGCAGGAGGAAAACTAAATGCAATCAGATGGGCCTGCTTTGAATTTAACTGCAAATTGATGTCTGACATACAGAGCTTGGATATAATGAATGGAAGTGTCTGTCTCAGCTGAAGTTCTCAGCTGAAGCTTTAATTTTAGATCAGGGTGCACAAGAACCTTCTAGACTCTTCAGAGAATTTTTTTTGTTCCTGCCTTATTTCATGACATTATTATAACCCTCTCTGCTCTGACCAGTTAATATATCAGTTGACTAAACTGAGCAGCCCAGGTTTTGTAATAATCGTTTAAAACATTCTTTGTTTTCCGTCTTTTTTTGACGTAATTGTGTTTCTCAGCTGTCGTGTAAGCTGGAGCGCGAGTTCCGCTGTGTGGAGTTGGCGGAGATGATGACCCAGAGTGTGGTCACTTTGGCCATCCGTTATGCCTCGCGTTCCAGGCGAATGCTTCTGGCTCAGAGGCTCAGTGAACTTGCTTTGGAAAAGGCCAGTCAACTGGAAGAGGAGGAGGAGCTAGACGAGGAGCCGGCCTATCACAGCACAGCACAAAGCACTGGGTAGGTTGGAGCTTGGTGTTGGATACCAGGTGATATGATATGATCTGGATTCACAAAACTAAATAGGCTGGTAGGTGGGATGACTTCTGATGGGAACCAGTGGGAGCTGTCAGACCCAATCAGAGTCTGTTCAGGTCCAAAGTTAAAGGGGCAAGATATAAAATGGAAACACCACTATGTCTGTTGCAGACAAGCCTACTTCAGTGGTGCCGCACTAGTCTCGAGAGGGAGATTTTCTGGTTTAAAGACTTTAAAGAGGTATCTTGAAGGTGGGAGAAACTTCTGAAAAATTTAAAGGTTTGAGGTGAGCACATGCGTGTCACATAGCAACGCAGTCTCGCCTAGGTGGTAGCTAACGAAAGACAGAGAGAGATTTAAGACGAATATTTGGAGATGAACAGACTTATTCGCATTTATAAGCAGCGCAGTCGGTTGCCTGGAACTTTGAATCTGCAAGAAGAGACTATCAAACACTAAAAGTTGCGAAGATGAAGTTGCTTGTCTTTCGAATTTTCCTGTTCCACCTTAAATGGTGCCATATTTACATTTTGGCGCCTCATGCAGAATTTAAGGTGGAACGGCAAAATTTGAACAAGGAGCTGGGGAATAAGAAGTGACTCGTAAAACAGTCAAACATTGAGTGACATTTCACAATAAGCTGTTCTACTTCTGAGGAAAAGTGTCCTGGCGGAGACAGGAGAAAAGCGTCTATAGCTGAAGCTTAAAGCAGGGCAAAGTAAGTCTCTCGTTTATATTTTTTTTATCAAGTACTAGGACATTAGCATATACTGGACAATAAATGTTGTGGCTCCCAAGATGGTTAGATTTTTGTTGAAAGGACAAAATGTCTCGTCTTAACATTTGGGTTGTGATTCCTGACCTAACCTGGCTTCAAAGCCGAGCCGGTCGGATTTCTCTCTCATCCAGTTTTTTTGTTATGTGCCGCCAGAGACTGTCCAGGCGCTGCACTTACCCCTTCCAAGTTCCACCTCTTGTGTTCCGTCAACATTACATTATAAATTAAAGTTTAGAAAATCTTGACATTTGTGAATCGATCCAGAATCGCCCACGTCTGCATCACGATGCATCTTGGAATCGATCCATCGCCCCTCACCGTGTAATGCATTCCTAATGCATTCCCACGTCTGATGTATTTGCCCAGTGCTTGCTGGTTAAAGTATGTTTTCCCATCACTGGGCATTTATCAAGAAACTCAAGGCATCTAGTACAGAGACCTGTTGGAACTGTAGCTGGGTCCAAATGTCTTAGGGCGAGAGGGCTCTCCACCCTTTTCCGCCTGAGAACCATGGTCTCAGATTTAGAGGTACTGATTCTCATCCCGGCCGCTTCACACTCGGCTGCAAACCGATCCAGCGAAAGCTGAAGTTCGCGGCCTGATGTCCCCAATAGGACCACATCATCTGCAAACAGCAGTGATGTGACCCTGAGGTCACCAAACCAGACACCCTTCATCCCCTGACTGCGCCTAGAAATTCTATCCATAAAAATTATGAATAGAATCGGTGACAACGGGCAGCCATGACGAGTCCAACTCTCACTGGGAACGAGTCTGACTTACTGCCGGCTATGCGAACCAAACTCCTGCTTTGTTTGTACAGGGCCTGAATGGCTCGTAGCAAAGAGCCATGTACCCCGTACTCCTGAAGCACCTCCCACAGAATACCCCGGGGAACTCAGTCGAATGCCTTCTCCAACATCCACAAAGCACATCTGTACTGGTTGGGCAAACTCCCATGAACCCTCCAGAATCCTGGAGAGGGTAAAGTGTTGGTCCAGTGTTCCACGACCAGGGCGGAACCCGCACTGCTCCTCCTGGATCCAAGGTTCAACTATAAGCCGGACTCTCTTCTCCAGTACCCCTGCATAGACCTTACCAGGGAGGCTGAGGAGTGTGATTCCCCTGTAGTTGGAACACACCCTCCGGTCCCCCTTTTTAAAAAGAGGCACCACCACCCCAGTCTGCCAATCCAGTGGCACCGCCTCCCATGTCCACGCAATGTTGAAAAGGCGTGTCAGCTAAGACAGCCCCACAATATCCAGAGCCTTGAGGAACTCCGGGCAGATCGCATCCACCCCTGGAGCCTTGCCACCAAGGAGCTTCTTAACTACCTTAGCGACTTCGGCCTGAGTAATGGACAAGCCTATTCCCATGTCCCCAAACTCTGCCTCCTCACTAGAGAACGTGTCGGTGGGATTGAGAAGGTCCTCAAAGTATTTCTTCCACCACCCAATGACGTCTTCAGTCGAAGTCAGCAGCACACCATATCCACTATATACAGTGCTAGTGGCACACTGCTTTCCCCTTCTGAGTCGCCTGACGGTTTGCCAGAATCTTTTCGGAGCCAACTTAGTCACTTCCCAAGGCCTCACCAAATTCCTCCCATACACGGGTTTTTGCATTAGTGACGACTGAAGCCTCAGATTGCTTGGCCTGTCGATACCTGCCAGCTGCCTCTGGTGTCCCACAGGCCAACCAGAGGACTCCTTCAGCTTGACGGCATCTCTCACCTGGGGTGTCCACCACCGGGTTCGAGGATTGGCACCAACGACAGGCACCAACTACCTTACGGCCACAGCTACAGTCAGCCGCTTCAACAATGGAGGAACGGAACATGTCCCATTCTGAGTCAATGTCCCCCACCTCCCCCGATATCTGGTCAAAGTTCTGACGGAGGTGTGAGTTGAAGATCAATCTGACAGGTTCTTCTGCCAGACGTTCCCAGCAAACCCTCACTATATGTTTGGGCTGCAAACGTTCCGGCAGGACAGGCTGGTTCCCCCGAACCAGAACTTCTCGTCGAGAAGATGGTGTCAATTGCGTTGAGAGACCATTTGATCAAATCCATTTTTTAGGTTTGAAGAACAGCACGGAGAGAGTCTCTTTGTAAAGAGCTCAGACAGTAGACTAGACACAAACAAGACTCTGGTTTTGAGAATATAGGCCATAATTGAAATGGCAGTTCTTGAAAACTCGTTGTAATTTTGATAAAAACGATTGCTCTTTCAGCCCCAGGACTCAGTAGTGGGGGGAGAAAAAATCGGCTTGTTGGTAAATGTGATTCATTCATTTGAGCATCTGCCAGCCCAACTTTCAATCCTTTTGAGAAGTATTACATCAAATTGCTGGTGCGTTGGCCCTGAATTGCTGATTATTAATGGTTTGGATGAAATGAATCATGTTTTCCCTGCTTTATGCCATGATGAATGTACCAGAGGGGACCAAGCTGCCTTTTTTTGAGATACGTTAAAGCAGTATACTGGACATAATAATAACGTTTAGCCAGCCTGCAGTACCCCACAGATCCACGGCTGTGTGATTAGTCTGGTTGAAGTCAAGACCTTATGATTAGCTCTGGATGTGCCATCCATCCATCATCTTCCGCTTCTCCGGGGTTCGGGTCACGGGGGCAGCATCCTAAGCAATGAGGCCCAGACCTCCCTTTCCCCAGCCACTTCCACTAGCTCCCAGCCAGCTGGGCGATATAGTCACACCAGCGTGTCCTGGGTCTTCCCCGGGGTCTCCTCCCTGGTGGACTTGCCCGTGACACATCACAAGGGATGCGTCCAGGAGGCTTCCTAACCAGATGCCCGAACCACCTCAGCTGGCTCCTCTCGACGTGAAGAAGCAGCGGCTCTACTCCGAGTCCCTCCCGGATGACCGAACTTCTCACCCTATCTCTAAGGGAAAGTCCAGACACCCTGCGGAGGAAACTCATTTCGGCCGCTTGTATTCGCGATCTTATTCTTTCGGTCTTCGCTCTGGATATGAATTTTGTTGTAACGTCTTCCTTGATATTTTACATGTTTCTCAGTCAGTCAGCTCTGTTCATCAGTCTGAGTGGTTGAAACTAGTTAAATAGTGTATGACTAGAATATTCGAATCATTTTATACATTTATCTGCAAGCAAATTGGTCTTCTATCATTGATATTATTTGACCCCCACATTTTTGGGAAGTCGTGAAAAACAATTCAGAATAATCTGCCAACTGAAAATCCAGCTGTCAGTGGTCCTGTTATGAGAACTGTTATGGCCACTGAACAAGCACTAGAGTAGAAGTCTTTAGTCTTCATCTGGACCTTTAATCCAGTTTCCAGTCCTGGATTTTGTAATCACTAGTATGTGTGATGCTAAGTGGCCAACCAGTTACAGCGACAGTTCCATTAACTGCCAATGGAAACTGGATTAAAGGTGCAGATTTGAAGACCTCTTCACTAGAGAGTGGCAGAATCTTAAAGCGTATACCTCATATTTCAGTTGTGTATGTTTGAATAAAATGGACATTAATATGCGTGATATTTGACTTTGCATGCTGTTCTGTTGTGGAAATACGGTAGAAAAGCAGCCAATTTTTCAAACACCTCCATAGTTAAATGGTTGATGTAAAGAGTCATTCAGAGCGGTTTGGTGTGAAACAGAACTGCTCACAGTGGTGGTGATAGGAACCAGACGTCCATCTCTAAAAGCTCCCTCATGGAAAGTTGAGATGACATGAGATGGTTGTGAATACGCTGCCTGATGTCTGAGACACTGTTTTATGATAGTTTTGAGAACATTTTGGGGGCGATAGTGTTTTTTTGAATCCATTCATGGCAGAGAAATCTATGTTGGATACTGTGAGGAAAATCATCCCCAAAGAAAACTTTTTTTTTTTTTTTTTTTTTAAGATTTATCATTATTTAACATCAACAATCCATATAAAAACTCTAAAGACGTGTAGGTTCACTGTTGGGTTTGGATAGCAAATAAAATGGCTATACTTGTATTGACATCTTGACGCCTGGTTCCTGTCACCACCACTCTGATCTAAACAAATCAATTTTCCCCATTTTTAGTAACTGTTGAGGTCTTTAACATTAAAATTAGATTTTTTTTTTTTACATTTATTTATTTTTTAAATTGTGCGACAACCCTAGATACGAGTATGTCTGCTGTTCACAGGTTTAACCAGCCCAGCAGAGCATCGAGACAGTCCGGCAGCAGAGCAGCGCAGGAGAACGATGATGAATATGAAGACGCAGATGACGTACAGGAAGAATCAATGGAAGCGGAGGATGGAGCAGAAAGCAGGAAGCCACGTAAGAGTACTGTTTAAACTGTTATCAGGTCAGGACCCCCCATGGACCCTCACAGAGCAGGTACTGTTTGGGTGGTGGGTCATTCTCAGCACTGCAGTAACACTGACATTGTGGTGGTGGTGTGTTAGTGCATGTTGTGCTGGTACAAGTGGATCAGACGCAACAGTGCTGCTGGAGTTTTTAAACGCTGTGTCCACTCACTGTCCACTCTATTAGACGCTCCTACCTTCTCGGTCCACCTCGTAGATGTAAAGTCAGAGACGACAGCTCATCTGCTGCTGCACAGTTTGTGTTGGTCATCCTCTAGTCCTTCATCAGTGGTCACAGGACGCTGTTGGCTGGTGGACTATTCTCAGTCCAGCAGCGACACTGATGTGTTTAAAAACTCCAGCAGCACTGCTGTGTCTGATCTACTCGTAACAGCACAACACACCGTAACACACCACCACCACGTCAGTGTTACTGCAGTGCTGAGAATGATCCACCACCCAAACAGTACCTGCTCTGTGAGGGTCCATGGGGGTCCTGACCACTGAAGAACGGAATGGGACTGGGCGAGGGCGAGGGGCGGAATGGGACTGGGCGAGGGCGAGGGGCGGAATGGGACTGGGCGAGGGCGAGGGGCGGAATGGGACTGGGCGAGGGCGAGGGACGGAATGGGACGGAATGGGACTGGGCGAGGGCGAGGGGCGGAATGGGACTGGGCGAGGGCGAGGGACGGAATGGGACGGAATGGGACTGGGCGAGGGCGAGGGGCGGAATGGGACTGGGCGAGGGCGAGGGGCGGAATGGGACTGGGCGAGGGCGAGGGTCGGAATGGGACTGGGCGAGGGCGAGGGGCGGAATGGGACTGGGCCTTAGTGACTAGATTAGCTCTTTCATCATGTAGTGAAGAAAAGGAGTTCTTCATGGAGTTCAGGAATGAAATGAGTGCCTTTTCTCCATTATGTTGTCAAATTCACGGGAAAGCTTTTTATCCGGCTTCCATTTGTGAGCATCTCATCTGAGAATCTTTTTGCTCATTTAGTCGTAATATCTTTTTTTTTTTTTTTTAAATGGACATTTTGAGATGACTGAACAGATGACTTGTGTTTTGTGTACACTTTGATGTTAATGTTGACTTTTTCAGAATATTTCATATCAAACTGGAATAAATTTGTGTGATTGACGTTGCAGGTGTGAACCCTTTCGGTAAAGGCCCTAAAGGATCACCTGAAAAACCTTCCCCAAAACCGGGTGAGTGAACAACCAGGATGAGAAATGATTGGACTGTTTCATTTATGCAAGTAACCATTCAGACGTTTGGATTTGCTGTGTGAAAGTTTGGAATGATTTTTTGAATAAGATATGAATAAATAAAAATACAGCATATAAATATATAATGTATAAAACCAGTTTAATCAGCAATGTGTGTAATATAATATAAATATCCTGAATTCACACACATACATATATATTACGAAAATATAGTCTAAATAATTGGTTATTTTCTCGATTAAATAGCTAGTTATAAATAATCCACACTGTAAAAATATTATTGCATATAAAATAACAAATTGTTAATATGACTTCTGAGTAGTAGTGCATGAAGGCCAGACGAGTCCAGTCTTACTCTCAGTGTAGCCCAGTTTACATTGTTACAATACAAATAATGCAGCAAATACAAGTAACAGTAGTAACACTACTATAAGTACTATAGTCATCATAAAGCACTTACGGTGATGGTGTACAGTCATACATATACATATTAAGTGTATACTCTTTTAAGTGGATTGTTTTAAGTCATTTTGTGAATCTTTGAGAATTTTTTTTTCTCTTTCAGTCAGTAAAGAAGGCCGTGTGAACCCTTTTAAGGTGAGATGGATATAGACAGTTAAAGGGGTTTAATAGTGAATACATGCCATAAAAACCAAGTAACAGTCACAGTCTGTTACTTTCCCTGAATATTAGTATAATGACTCCACTGGCTGTGTCCGATTGGCCTTTTTAAGACCTCAGTGGAGGTAAACAGTCTGCTCTGGTCTCTTTGCACATGTTTATGTAGTTATGATCTAAACAGTTGCAGCCTGGTTCTGTATTAGTATTTACGTTAGCATGAAAGTCAATCTACTGTTCTTTGCTTCTTCTGTAAGTTCTATAGAGTTAAAACCGTGACTCCTCCTATGGCTTTAAAAAACTTTGGAGGATCGTAGAGCCTATACGTACATAGGTGCTCTTTTTATTTTTAACCGATTCGACTTACTGTGTTTGTGCAGCGTTTGTGCGAACATGAGTTCTTTCCACGTATACAGTTTATAAAACTTATACCTCTACTTATTCCACCATCATACAGCGCCTTAGCAACGTCCTGGGTGGAATACCATAGCAATGGCCAAGCAGCTCCTTAGCAAAGCAACCACCTCAGATACCAGAGGAATGGCCTAGCAACCTCTTAGCAACCACGTGGGTGGGATACTGTAGCATTGGCCTAGGAGCTCCTTAGCAACTGCCTCAGATACCATAGCAATGGCCTAGCAACATCTTAAAACTACCTGGGCAGGATACTGTGTCAGTAGCCTAGCAACACCTTAGCAACCATCTGGGTGGGATACTGTAGCAATGGCCTGGCAACACCTTAGCAACCACCTGGGTGGAATACTCTAGCAGTGGCCTAGCAGCACCTTAGCAACCACCTGGGAGGGATACTGTAGCAGTGGCCTAGCAGCACCTTAGCAGCCACCTGGGTGGAATACTGTAGCAGTGGCCTAGCAGCACCTTAGCAGCCACCTGGGAGGGATACTGTAGCAGTGACCAAGCAACACCTTAGCAACCACCTGGGTGGGATACTGTAGCAGTGGCCTAGCAGCACCTTAGCAGCCACCTGGGTGGAATACTGTAGCAGTGGCCTAGCAGCACCTTAGCAGCCACCTGGGAGGGATACTGTAGCAGTGACCAAGCAACACCTTAGCAACCACCTGGGTGGGATACTGTAGCAGTGGCCTAGCAGCACCTTAGCAACCACCTGGGAGGGATACTGTAGCAGTGGCCTAGCAGCACCTTAGCAACCACCTGGGAGGGATACTGTAGCAGTGGCCTAGCAGCACCTTAGCAGCCACCTGGGAGGGATACTGTAGCAATGGCCTGGCAACACCTTAGCAACCACCTGGGAGGGATACTGTAGCAGTGGCTGAGCCAACACCTTAACAGCATCTGGAACACCTGTAGCAACACCATAGCATCTGAAATTATTATATAAACCCAGTTAATTCAATTTAAACTCAATTAATTTAGGTCTGTGTTAGTGTATTCCTACAGTAAGTAAATTTAGTTTACTTCAGTATTACAGAAAACTGTTTGATCACTAATATCATAATAGGACATTTTTTTTATTTACCAATGTAATGTTTCTTTTGTTATTTTATTATTTTAACCTCTAGGTTGCTGGTGCAGGAAAGTCAACCGGATCTCCTGCAGGCCAGCCGAGAGTGGCTAATGTTCTGGACACCATGACCATGTCTAGCAGGAAACCTTCTGCTCTGACTAGTTCTTCAAAGCAGAGCAAAGCTCCAGTGCTGAAGCCTCTGGCACCCAAACCCAGGAGCAAGGTGCAGTGTACTGATCAAACCCGCACAGCAGGTCACTCAGCCTGACTGCTTTCATAAAGCTCACTTCTGGCCTGTCAGACAGAGACGATCACGTTATCTGAAATGTTGGCTTTTCTTACCTACACCAGTGATTTATTGAGGCCTTATAATGGCAAATAAAACCTCTGGGAGGAGGAAAGATGCATAAATAAACTGAACCTGGTATCAAAACTGGATGCGTTCAATTTTGCCGATTTGTCATTTGAGTATTTGCAATAATGAACAGATACCAGTTGAACTGGCTACATGAAAATGCTACAGTTATAAAACAGTTAATACCAAGTACTTCTGAAGCTTCAGATCCATCTTGTTGATCTGTAGCTCAACCCTACTGATTTTCCGTGCTGGTGTACAGTTTTGAGCGTGCATCTTTATTAATGAGTGTGTGGCTGGTTGTTTTATAAAGCTGTGCTGTCCGTGTTTTAGGCTCAGGCCACTCTGCTGCAGATGAGTGCGACTAAAGGAGCTGGAAAGAAGCCGGAGGAGAAACGAACCGAGAAAGAGACGGAGAAACCGGCTGTAGAGAAAACTCCGTCAGCAGCAGGAGATAATGTGGAGAACACGAGGTAGGAGTGGAGCTGAACTACTACTGTGGTTTTAACAAAGCAGTAGAAAAGAGCAAAGAAGAATAAAAGTACAGTAATTCAGGTGATCTGTGTCAGTAGAAGTAAATAATAATATAGTTAAATGCTAAAGTGAGGAAGTTTGTTTTTACAGCACATTTTACAGTGACGAATACGCTGGAGCACACAGATCAACAGCTTATTATCAACTTTCTTAGGTTTTAGAAGTGTATATTAAAACCCACCAGTGTGACCATTTAACCTCTTAAACCTCTTAAACTTCTGGGAACCACCGGTGGCTCCAAACCGCACTTGGTCATGTTATTCATAACGTTCATATTCCATAAGCCCCATTCAGAAGCTGGGCAGCGTATGAGGCTGTAACTCTTCTCCCCAGTTTAATAGACGGTGATGTCATTTTATTTTTTAAAATTATATATATTTTTAAGATAGCTAATAAAAGGCCTGTTTTATTCAGCTCTTAAACCATAACATTTTGGAAAAGATCTTCTTCTTCTTATTATTATTATTCCTCCTCCACCAAACTTTACTCTTGGCACTATACAACCAAGTAGGTACCATTCTCCTGGTGTCCACCAAACCTAGATTCATGCATTTATTATATAAATTAATTCATTGAATAATTTAGTTAAATACTCTAATTATATAATAGTTTGTGTTAGACTGTAGGCACACTCCAATATATGCACATTTGATAATGCCCTCTGTTATCAATATTAGGAACACTTTACTTAAACTTAAGACCACCAGTGGTTCCAAACAGCACTTGGTCATGTTCTTCATAACGTTCATACTCCATAAGCTCCATTCAGAAGCTGGGCGTCGTGTGAGGCTGTAGCTCTTCTCTCCAGTCTAATAGACGGTGACGTCATTTTAAACCCTTATAATAAAAGAAGCTGAACTTTGTTTTTCTACTGAAAGTCGACCCGTTTTTCCCCAAATCTGGGCTCTAAACTATAAACAGACGGCGTCTCTTCAGTGATCTGCTCTGGAAACATCACTTTTAGAAAATAACACAAAGAGCGGCGGAGATTTTTGGCTTTCAGCAGTAAATTTTAAGCATGTAGTGATATGTGGAGATCATAAAACACACGTTCTGTTCATTTGAGGAGCTTTTATAATAAATAAATAAATAAAAACGTGCATTTATTTCATGCAGTTACTGAATAAGGTTAAGGGATTAATGCAAAGAAATAATGTTCAGCTAAAATATAAACTATTTTAGACGTTTTTTCGACTAACACTTCAACATTGGCATAAAAGCTGACTGGTGTTTAATACAGTAAAACAAGCGCAGCGGATACTTGTTCATAAACCTGAATTAATTTTAATGAAGGATTATACTGATTTAACAGATTTAATGAAGGACTGAACTAGGTGTTGGGTGATGCCTGTGAATGCTGGGCTTCCTCAGTTAGAGGTATTTGTTGCATGAATGTTTAACCGTATTGATCTTGAATAAACGCTGATCTAACGATCTCATTTGGTTATGAGGGTGAATAATTATTATTATTATAAATGTCGTACGCTGGTCTGTTCTATTTTTTATTTGTCGTTTTGTTTTATTCTGTTATAAGATTTGGTCAGGTGGCCTCAGGGGTTCATGCTGTGCTTTACTGAAGTCAGAAAAACATGTGTTGCACCACCTGGCTGAGCGTTTTCCTGTTGCTAAGCAACAACAGCATTGTAATGTCATTGTAATGTCATTGTAATGTCATTGTAATGTCAGTCAACTCTACTTACAAGCTGTTTCCAGAAGTATAGCCATCAAGTTTAACTAGGATGGTTTTTCACAGCTTCTTTAGTAAAGAAAATGGTTATATACGGAACCATGCACACTCAAAGAACCCTTTGCATGATTAAAGGGTTCTTTGCTTTGTCAACGGGTTCCTCAGATTGACAGAGATTGTGTTTTGTATGATTTCTATATAGAACTTTTTTGAAAAGGGTTCTGTAGAGCATCGAAAAGGGTTCTTCTGTTATAGCCTTGACGTCAGAACCCGTTTTGGTGCTATATAGAACTGAAGAATGCTTTCATGATGTAAAGGACCCTTTAATCATGCAAAGGGTTCTTTGAGTGTTCATGGTTCTATATAGAGCCATTTTCTTTACTAAAGCAGCCATGCAGAACCATAATTGTTTGAGTGTACTGTTAACGAGCAAACATGACTGCGATAGAAAAGGAAGCTTAAAAAAAACCCTCAAAAAACGTTTGTCTTGAACAGTGTTTGGAGAAAGGACTGCAGTCATACGTGGTTTTTATGAGGAGCCTGGCCTTTTCTTTTTCCCAGGACTGCAAAACTCCAGAGAAAAATAGGATGCAGTGATGTGCAAATCATGTAAACCACATTTTTAAAGGAAAATACTACAAAGACGTGTCAGATGTTAAAACTGAGACAATTAAAACATTTTGCCAATTTTGGGTTTGATGCCAACAATACGTTCCAAGAAGTTGGGACAGGGGCGTGTTTACCACTGTGTTTCATCACCTCTTCTTTTAACAGCACTGTGTTTGGGAACTCAGGCCCAGAGAAGGCGGCAGCATTTCTGGATCCTGTTTATATTTGGTTTCGTCTTTGTGTTTTAGAGATTTCACTTGCATATGTGGATGCAGTGATTTTCAGAAGTGCTTGAGCCCATGCAGTGATTTCCACTACAGAATCATGTCTGGTTTTTAATGCACTGCTGCCTGAGGGCCCAAAGATCACGACCAGCAGATACTGGTTTTTGGCCTCGTCCCTTTACATACAGAGATTCTCCAGATTCTCTGAGTCTTTCAATGGTATTTTGTACCGTAGACGACGAAAAGCAGAATTATTTGCTATTTTATATTGAGGAACATTGTTCTTGAGTTGTTGCTCTATTTGATGGTCTTTCACAGAGCGGTGAACCCTCCTCATCTTCACTTCTGAAAGACTCCGCCTCTCTGAGACGCTCTTTATACCCAATCATGTTACTGACCTGTCAATCAACCTGTTGCCAGTTTAGCATTACACAACTTTACCAGCCTTTTGTTGCACCGTCCCAACTTTTGTGGAGCATGTTGTTGCCATCAAATTCAGAATGGGCAAATATTTTTGAAAAAACTGTCAAATTTCTGTTCCAACATTTGATATGTTGTTCTTGTGCTACTTTCAATTAAATACAGGGTTTAAATGATTTGCACATCATTGCATTTTATTTACATCGATAAATACAGTTTTGTGGTCAGTTTTCTGGTCAGATCAGCAGCACATTTGAATCCCTCCTGTCCATTATCTGCAGGTCAGAGTTGTAATAAGAGTTTTTGGCACTGTGTAGTGCTCCAACAGCTTTGACTATCAAACTCCTGAAAAGCTCTATCACACGTGTTGCATTATACACACCTGATTCAGCTCATCATGAGTTCTGGTGTCTTCAATGTGAGAGATGTTTTTGACTCTAGGACAAGTCCACACAAGCTGGCTGAAGGTAACTGAACCGGTCTAGCCACAGCAGTTGTTTACCAGCTCCAGTGATTTATGGTCTTATTTAACACTTGCACTTGTTCCTCTCAGACCGAAGACAGGTTTCCAGATGTGGCTGGAGGAGAACCGGAAAAACATCCTCGCTGACAATCCTGACTTGGAAGAAACGGAGATCATTAAAGAGGCCATGGGCCGCTTCCGCACACTGTCAGCCGAGGCCAGACTGGTGAGAAGCTGTGATGAGAGATTGCTAATAACAGTGGTGGTGATGCTTTGTTTGTTTTGTACCTTTCGAACACTTAAGTTTTACAGTCTGACTGTAATAATTGTGGAGTGATTTTAATCCAGTATGAATCTGCAGTGTGTAGTTTTACAGTCTGACTGTAATAATTGTGGAGTGATTTTAATCCAGTATGAATCTGCAGTGTGTAGTTTTACAGTCTGACTGTAATAATTGTGGAGTGATTTTAATCCAGTATGAATCTGCAGTGTGTGTAGTTTTACAGTCTGACTGTAATAATTGTGGAGTGATTTTAATCCAGTATGAATCTGCAGTGTGTAGTTTTACAGTCTGTTTGTAATAATTGTGGAGTGATTTTAATCCAGTATGAATCTGCAGTGTGTAGTTTTACAGTCTGACTGTAATAATTGTGGAGTGATTTTAATCCAGTATGAATCTGCAGTGTGTGTAGTTTTACAGTCTGACTGTAATAATTGTGGAGTGATTTTAATCCAGTATGAATCTGCAGTGTGTGTAGTTTTACAGTCTGACTGTAATAATTGTGGAGTGATTTTAATCCAGTATGAATCTGCAGTGTGTGTAGTTTTACAGTCTGACTGTAATAATTGTGGAGTGATTTTAATCCAGTATGAATCTGCAGTGTGTAGTTTTACAGTCTGACTGTAATAATTGTGGAGTGATTTTAATCCAGTATGAATCTGCAGTGTGTAGTTTTACAGTCTGACTGTAATAATTGTGGAGTGATTTTAATCCAGTATGAATCTGCAGTGTGTAGTTTTACAGTCTGACTGTAATAATTGTGGAGGGATTTTAATCCAGTATGAATCTGCAGTGTGATCTATTTAAATTACACCAAAGGAAGCGTTATACAGCGTTGTACAAAGAAAATGCACATTACCGAAGGAAGATTTACTCTTTATTTAATTTTGTCCATTTTAAATTTTAACGATGTGAAGCTGTTAATTACTTGCGCTGCAGTTAACAGAGGTTTCCTGAAAACAGTGTGTAAAATATGTCAAATTGATTAAAAGCTGAAAAGGAACTGCTTGCCCTCAGGGACGCCACAATTTTTGGTCATTATTAAAAAAAAAAATCAATAATTAATGATAAAGGGGATTTCAGCCGTTAGGCTGCCTCCTGCTCTCTGATACAGCTTGTTTACATTGTGCCATTTTCTGCGCCGTTGCTTCAGAGAGCCACACAGCATAAATACTGAAGCTACTCTCTCCGCTGTGTCTGTGCGTAATGCTTTCCTCACAGCTGCACCGACTGCGTTTGCAGAAATGTCACGTTTTTCATATCAGAAGATGATGTTGCCATTTCCTCTTGAGTGATGGTGGAAATCAAAACTCATTTTGCAGAAGCGCTATAAACATGAAGATGGAGCCGGGGGCAAAATATCAGGGAAAGTAAAGCTTAGCTTATGTTGAGCTATGATTTAATGCAATTACGCCTTTGTCATTTTTAATATGTGTTTAATAAATAGGTTTTAATACTTGTGCGTACCTTTTTTATTTCTTTCCATTAGTTAGACGCAGTGCCATCTGGCGCAGGTAGAAATCTCACCATGTCTTGTTAATGAAACTGGAAAATTTGAGTTTTACTGTTTCTAAGAGAACATGCATGTTGAGTGAAGAGGTTGAATTGATTCAGGAGCATCACATCTAATATTTAAAAAAATTCTAAAATCATTAGTAATTCTTAAATCATATTAATAAATCCGTCTTTTTAACGTAGTTGCAACTGTGATGTTAATTATTCACTATACGTTGTGACATTTTACTGTTTTGTGGACTTTGCTGTCTTAGCCTGACCTGTGTGGGGGTGGGTGGGGGTGTGGGTGGGCTGCACAAGCCCTTGTAAAACCAGAGAAAAAACGTCTAACCTTCAAGATCAACCCGATACATCTGACTTTATCTACACCGGTCAGGCATAACATTCTGACCACCTTCTCGTTTCTGCGCTAACTGTCCACTTTATCACCTCCACTTACTGTATAGCTGCACTCTGTAGTTCTACAGTTACAGACTGTAGTCCATCTGTTTCTCTGATACTCTGTTACCCTGTTCTTCAGTGGTCAGGACCCCCATGGACCCTAACAGAGCAGGTACTGTTTGGGTGGTGGATCATTCGGAGCACTGCAGTAACACTGACGTGGTGGTGGTGGTGGTGTGTTAGTGTGTGTTGCGCTGGTCTGAGTGGATCAGACACAGCAGTGCTGCTGGAGTTTTTAAACACTAGAACTACAAAGTGCAGCTATACAGTAAGAGGAGCTGATAAAGTGGACAGTGAGCGCAGAAACGAGGAGGTGGTCATGATGTTAAGCAAAACCTTGTATCTACTAAATGGTAACTTTACAACTTTACAGGAGAAGGAAAAAACATACGTTACTTTTAATGTAAGTCAATGGAACCAGAATTTTATTATACGTGTGTGTGTGTGTGTGTGTGTGTGTGTGTGTGTGTGTATGTGTGATCATGTAATATAGTTATATGTGACCTCAGATCCTGAGTTTATATTAAAGCAGGCGTGTATGTTTGTTCAGGGGGGTGTTCTGGTTTGGCCGCCTGTTGCTCTGGAAACGTGGCCTGGGGAGGAGGAGGACGAGGACGTGGACTGAACTCATTGATCTTATGTTAATGTTGAGGAGGGGGCTGGTTTGGAGTGTTTCAGAGCTGAATGAATAGAGACAGAGGGTTGGATGGATGGGTGGTGAACGTGTGGAGTGGGCTCAGGCTCTCATAAGTGAAACGTGTTTGGTGACTCATCGCTCAGCCTCCGTAATGTCCACCGCCTTTGTCTACTCACTGAGGAAACGAATGCGTCTGGACTGGCTGGAGCTGCTCTGTTGGTCAGTAGTGATTACTGTGACAGCAGCTGTTTGGATTTTCATGGCTTCTGTGCACATTTGACCCAGTATAAATGTCACTGTCGCAAGAAGGTGTTTGGATACCAAACTTTGTAGAAGACGGGAGAAAAAAATCTTCCCTGTTAAATAAGGATGTCCTGATCCATTAGACTTCTGATCGACTGATCATTTTGACAGTTAATCAAGTAATTAGGGTGCTTCAGTGAACAGTGACGAAGCTTGCACAGCCTTCGGAGGATGTCAGCATACTTTACTGGAAAAAGATCAGCAAGAACGCAGTAGGACCTTAAAATAACAAAAACTAGACGAATAAATTAAAAACAGAATTCAGTAAAATTGTGTCCGGCTTGCTCTGTTTCAGTTAGAGAATTCCAGAGGAAAATTTAAAATATACATATTATTATTATTATTATACAAACTGCCAACTTATCATTTGCTGACTTATTGGGTAGAGAATTTGTAATCATTGAGTGTTTACAGGCACTTAATAATCTGATAACTGCAGAAAATCAGATTTTGTCTGGAATCGGATCATCCTGTTTACATGCTCTTGAGTAATCAGATAACGGGGAAACTCCAGCTCTACACGAGTCAGACAGTAATCAGATAATGGGGAAACTCCAGGTCTACATGAGTCAGACAGTAATCAGATAACGGGGAAACTCCAGGTCTACAGGAGTCAGACAGTAATCAGATAACAGGGAAACTCCAGGTCTACAGGAGTCAGACAGTAATCAGATAACAATGAAACTCCAGGTCTACAGGAGTCAGACAGTAATCAGATAATGGGGAAACTCCAGGTCTACAGGAGTCAGACAGTAATCAGATAATGGGGAAACTCCAGGTCTACACGAGTCAGACAGTAATCAGATAACGGGGGAAACTCCAGGTCTACATGAGTCAGACAGTAATCAGATAACGGGGGAAACTCCAGGTCTACACGAGTCAGACAGTAATCAGATAATGGGGAAACTCCAGGTCTACATGAGTCAGACAGTAATCAGATAACGGGGGAAACTCCAGGTCTACACGAGTCAGACAGTAATCAGATAACAGGGAAACTCCAGGTCTACATGAGTCAGACAGTAATCAGATAACGGGGGAAACTCCAGGTCTACATGAGTCAGACAGTAATCAGATAATGGGGAAACTCCAGGTCTACACGAGTCAGACAGTAATCAGATAATGGGGAAACTCCAGGTCTACATGAGTCAGGCAGTAATCAGATAATGGGGAAACTCCAGGTCTACATGAATCAGACAGTAATCAGATAACGGGGGAAACTACAGGTCTACATGAGTCAGACAGTAATCAGATAATGGGGAAACTCCAGGTCTACAGGAGTCAGACAGTAATCAGATAACGGGGAAACTCCAGGTCTACATGAGTCAGACAGTAATCAGATAATGGGGAAACTCCAGGTCTACAGGAATCAGACAGTAATCAGATAACGGGGAAACTCCAGGTCTACATGAGTCAGACAGTAATCAGATAATGGGGAAACTCCAGGTCTACAGGAATCAGACAGTAATCAGATAACGGGGAAACTCCAGGTCTACAGGAGTCAGACAGTAATCAGATAATGGGGAAACTCCAGGTCTACAGGAGTCAGACAGTAATCAGATAATGGGGAAACTCCAGGTCTACAGGAGTCAGACAGTAATCAGATAACGGGGAAACTCCAGGTCTACATGAGTCAGACAGTAATCAGATAATGGGGAAACTCCAGGTCTACAGGAGTCAGACAGTAATCAGATAATGGGGAAACTCCAGGTCTACAGGAGTCAGACAGTAATCAGATAACGGGGAAACTCCAGGTCTACATGAGTCAGACAGTAATCAGATAATGGGGAAACTCCAGGTCTACAGGAGTCAGACAGTAATCAGATAATGGGGAAACTCCAGGTCTACAGGAGTCAGACAGTAATCAGATAACGGGGAAACTCCAGGTCTACAGGAGTCAGACAGTAATCAGATAATGGGGAAACTCCAGGTCTACAGGAGTCAGACAGTAATCAGATAATGGGGAAACTCCAGGTCTACAGGAGTCAGACAGTAATCAGATAATGGGGAAACTCCAGGTCTACAGGAGTCAGACAGTAATCAGATAACGGGGAAACTCCAGGTCTACAGGAGTCAGACAGTAATCAGATAATGGGGAAACTCCAGGTCTACAGGAGTCAGACAGTAATCAGATAACGGGGAAACTCCAGGTCTACATGAGTCAGACAGTAATCAGATAACGGGGAAACTCCAGGTCTACAGGAGTCAGACAGTAATCAGATAATGGGGAAACTCCAGGTCTACAGGAGTCAGACAGTAATCAGATAACGGGGAAACTCCAGGTCTACAGGAGTCAGACAGTAATCAGATTTTTGCTTTACAACCAGCCGACTCAGAAAAGACGACGTGACGTAAATGTAAAACTCAAACTTCATGCTGTGCCTTTTTTTTTTTTTTTAACATTGCGACACTTTTGCTGAAAATATGAAATTGCATCATCTAGAAGATGAAGAATATTCAAATCCTTCATTTAGTCAAGCGTGTATTTGGTTTCAGTGTCGCTCCAAAGGTGCTGTGCTACGTCTCGCGGCGACGCTCCTCGCTTATCACACATGCACAAACTGAGCAATGCGAAAGAAATCAGAGTAAGAGCTCACAGCACTGAGAAATCGGACTGCTGAGCTCAAATCCAGCCTCTTCAGATTTCCAGACCCTACTGTGCTCTACAACATCAGAGTGAGCTGTTTACATGACCCTTTGAATAATCAGATAACTGCAGAAAATCAGATTATGACCGGAGTATTAAGTGCGTGTGCATGCACTCGATAATCCCATCATAATCAGATTTCTGCAGTTATCAGATTATTCAAATGGTCTTGTAAACACCATATTCCCATCTGGGAATTTGATTAAGAAATCCTCATTACCTGATCACTCAAGTGCATGTAAACGTGTTGATTGGATTACTGACCAAATCTGATTTTCTGCCGTTATCAGATTATTAAGTGCCTGTAAACACACTCAGTGATTAAAGAAAATTGAGTTACGCGATATAATTACGTTAAGAGTTTCTGTAACATCGGTGGATGTTCTCCTGGAAAGACTCGGATATTTAAACCTGTAATCCGTCCTTTCACACGCGTTGACCCTTTATCCTTCATCTCCTCTGCAGACGTGGACAGAGAGGGCGAAAGGTGGGTCGCAGACCGAGGTAGCAGACCTGAAGAAAAGAAAGCGGGAGGAGGAGGAGGAGGAGAATAAAGAGGTGGATGGAGAGATGGAGGTGGATGAGACCAGCGCCAAGAAGAAAAAGCCGCTGAACACTTCAGCTAAGCTCTCCGCCTTCGCCTTCAACAAGGACTAAGACCCGAGTCGCAAAGTGTGAAGTTTTTTTTTTTAGGTTTGTTTTTTGTAGGTTGTTGATTTTAATACATAAAAAATCCTTTAAATGTTCATTTGTGTGTTTCTGACCTCTTTGCAGAGGGTGAGCAGGGACAGTAGAGGCAGGTGGAAGCTGAAGCTGTGCCGAGTGTCTTGTCAGCTCAATCTGGAGTGAAACAAAGGCTCTTCAGTGCAAGACGCCAGCGTTTTCCACAGCTGAGAGTGATGTTCTTTTCCTTAGACCTTCAAATTTTTTTTTTCCCTTTTAATGTCGTTCTGGGATGTTTTGTACATATTTGTTGTGATCTGTTCAACTCTGTACTGTATGTAAAGCAAAAAGACGAATAAAACGTTCTTTTAGAAATGTAGGAATGACAGCCACGTTTTCCCGGGAGGAAAAAAAAACACTGCATCTGTTGACATCTGTTAACGTTTGGGGGCGCCTAGTCAAAAGATGTTTTGTTGGTTAAGTTAATACGTCCTCTACTGAGAACACACTTAAATATGGCAATATGTAATGTCTTTTAGCTTGATATTAGGTTATTAAGGGACATTCCACCTCCGCATATAACCCATCCATGCAGTTAAAGCTCCACATACACACTAGGGGGCAGTGAGCGCACCTGAGGGGAGCGGTGGGCAGCCCTATCCGCAGCGCCCAGGGAGCAGTTGGGGGTAGGTGTCTTGCTCAAGGGTATTACAAGGGCACTTCAGTCATGTAGTGTCGTCCCTCATCGAACCAGCGACCCTCCCTAATCTCCAGCCCACGACTGCCCTGACAATCACAAAGTTAAAGATTCTAATGGTTTAACAGGTGACCTCTGAGGAAAGTAGTGGTTTCTAATGGTGACTATTAAGACTATTAAGTCCCATCAGGAAGCAAAACCATCAGGTTTTAATCCTTATTTACACTTAGAAAAAGAACAAATGTGGTATTTGGCCCAGGAGGGCCCATGACATTTGGATATGACTGTGTTCTGAGCTTCTAGCTCGCTGGTTCTCAACGTCGGTCCTAAGTAGGGCTAATTTTTTTGATGTGGGTACCAATAATGTTACCTTTCGATTTCGACACTGACCCCTGAACCATTTCCAGCACTTTCTTAAGTAACATGAATCGACGCTGGCGGCAGTTACACGCTTCCGGAGCGCGGTTTAGACGATCGGAAGTGTAGACTTCGGAACGAGCTCATGGATGTGAAGACTGCTGAAGTTCGTTATTGAGTGACGGATCAAAACAGAAAACTCCAAACAGCGTTAAGAGGGAGAAGAAACGGCAACACTGGAGCACAAGAGACCAAAGAAACCCATAAAAAGAATTTTCCCTGTTTAAAAAACCAGAATCACGGTTTTATCTGTTTTATGCTGTTTCAGCGTATTATGGGCTTTTTCTTCATAACAAGCACAAACGTCACTAGTGGTATGTTGTCTCAATAGCTAGCTAGGTAAATGGTCCATTTAAGGTGGAACGAGAAAGTTAGAACAAGAAGCTGGCTAACTTTCCTGTTCCACCTTAAATAGTCCAGCAGTTCTGACACCTGCTGCTCCATTTAAGGTGGAATGTTAAAATTCAAACAAAAACCTGGAGAATCTCTGACTTCCGCTTCATATCACTGAAGAATTAGTGGGGGGTGATAATAAATAACTACCCCCCTCTTTGAAGGCGTCTGATCCCTAAATGTAACTAAAGCCCAGCAGTGAGGAGCTGAACTTTCCCCTCCTCTGCTGTCCCTGCAGACGGGCAGGGTCGCCTACAGAGCGGCGCTGGTAGCTGTTAATGAAGTGATGCTCTTTTATTAGAGGGTCTCATTTCAGAGGGAAGATCTCAACCACTGCCCTGTAGCTCAGTTCCAGATGGGTTGGGGTAACACTTGAAAACAAGGGGTGGGGGGTAAAAGGGACAGCATTTTACAGCAGTAGCAGAGCAAATGTTATGATCCACCAATAAAAAAGGTTCCCAGAAATGGGATTGGGAACCCCTTTGTCTACACTCAAAATGAGTTTTTCAAGGGTTCTTTAGTAAAGAATAAGGTTCTACATAGAACCGTTAACACTCAAAGAATCTTTTGCACAATTAAAGGATTCTTTGCATCGTGAAAGGGCTCTTTAGATTTGTGGAGCATGTGCTATATATGGTTCTAGATAGAGCCTTTACGAAACAGGGACTATATAGCACCTAAAAGGGCTCTGCTGTTACGACACAAGCTTGTTCCAATAGAAGAACCCTTTTTAAAAAGGTATAGAGAACCATCTAGAACACTTTCTCCATCAGTCAGAAAAAAACACTTTACGATGCAAAAACCTTTTAATCACGTAAAGCGTTAAGTGCGGTGTTCTCTACGGAACCGTTTCCTTTTAAGAGAACAGTCTTGTTTTAAGGACATAAGTGGAATATAAAGAACCTGCTTTCCTAGTTGTCCCTAAAGGTCAGTAAACCATGGGTCAGCAGCCCAACTGGTCTGCCAAATGGAGCTTACCTGAGCCGAGTGACCCAGAAGGTCCTTCACATTGATCTGCTGCTTTTGATTGATTTCAAGAGTTCTTCCTCACCTTGCTCAGTTTGGTCTCTGCTAAACTTGAGGGAGTAAACTTTATTTTTAATCCCACCTGTATTCAGACAAGGCCCAGCTAAGGTGTCGCCCTCCTGCGCTGTGATTGGCTAATAGAGTTTCCCTCCTGCAATACAACTAGTTCATACTTCGGGTCACTTTATTGGTTACTCTCAGTACTTTGGAGCTTTAGCATTTATTTTAGGGCCGTGGCCCAAAGCCCCTGGCCCTGCAGATCCACCTTCCTGTGGTGAGATCTTGTTTTGTGTCTTGCCTTTATGTTTCATGTCTGGATCATATCTGGCAGGATTTTGGGTTCCATTTACACTTTTCTCTGACGTGCTCCCACAGTGTGTCCAGCAGAGACCTGACTTTACTTTCCTGCGACAGCACGTTCACTATATTTCCAAAAGTCTTCACTCACCCATCCAAATCATTGAATTCAGGTGTTCCAGTCACTTCCATGGCCACAGGTGTATAAAGCCGAGCCCCTAGGCCTGCAGACTGCTTCTACAGACATTAGTGAAAGAATGGGTCGCTCTCAGGAGCTCAGTGGATTCCAGCGTGGTACCGTGATCAGACGCCACCTGTGCAGCAAGTCCAGTCGTGAAATTTCCTCACTACTAAATATTCCACAGTCGACTGTCAGTGGGATTATAACAAAGTGGAAGTGATTTGGAACGACAGCAACTCAGCCACGAAGTGGTCGGCCACGTAAAATGACAGAGCGGTCAGCGGATGCTGAGGGGCATAGAGCGCAGAGGTCACCAACTTTCTGCAGAGTCAATCACTGCAGACCTCCAAACTTCATGTGGCCTTCAGATCAGCTCAAGAACAGCGTAGAGAGCTTCATGGAATGGGTTTCCATGGCCGAGCAGCTGCATCCGAGGGGGGCTGCACCTTTGAGGGGTTCCTCAGATGAGTGTTTTGTGTGGCTCTAAACAGAACCTTTTTGACAAGGCTGTTATATAGCACCATGAAGGGTTCTTCAATTGTTCCAGTGTAACCACAGAAGAAGCCTTTTCTCTATAAAACCGTTTTCTTTACTGAAGAACCCTTGGAGAACCATCCTTTTTTCTAAGAGTGCACCTCAGACGGGCTGTTTGCGAGTGTGTACTATTAGCCAATCCGAGCGCAGGAGGAGGGAGACAGCCAGCCAATCCTATTCGAGGCTAGCGCAAGGGGGGGCGTGGCTTTCCGGAATACGGGTGGGGGGAACTATCAAAACCAAAACCATCATCCTCTTACGAGCGCCACCCCCTCCTCCTCCCGGCTGATGACGCGGCCTGGCGTCACAGTGGCTCTGGACCAATGGCCGTTCAGGAATTAGCCGAATGTTTATAAAGCCCAACGTGCTCTCGGCGCCGGAGTGGAGTTTCTATCTTCTCTGGAAGACGGAGGAGGACAGAAGAAGTGAAAAAAGCCACCGCTTCTCTGTCAGAGCAGACCATTCTCTCTCTCTCTCTCTCTCTCTCTCTCTCTCTCCCTCTCTCTCTCTCTCCCTCTCTCTCTCTCTCTCCCCTCTGGACATGGAGCGCTCCAAAGTGAAGCAGAGCGAGAAGGAGGCGCCGGTGGGCAGCGACGCGTCTCTGAACGGACACTGTGAAGGAGGGAGGGCGAAGGTGGCCAAGTGGAAGGATGCGCCTGGTGAAGCCTGCAGCCCCAGCAGCAGCAAGCAGACCTCTTCGGTCATGGAGAGCTGGAAGGAGGAACGCACTCGAAGCGTGGAGGACAACGAGATGAGCCTGCCCAGCATAGCCGCTGCCTACACCACCATCCTCAGGGGGCTGGGAGAAGACCCCCAGAGACAGGGCTTGCTGAAAACTCCTTGGAGAGCAGCTACAGCCATGCAGTTCTTCACCAAAGGCTACCAGGAGAAAATCATAGGTGGGTGTGAAAATGCAGGAGATGGGCAGGCGCCTAGGAGCGTCCCCCAGAGAGTGTTGGAGTTCAGGTAGAAGTTGGCATCCTTCATCTGTCAGCACAGGAGATGAGGATGCTCTGCTTCTCTGTGTTTTTTTTGGTCTGAAATAAAGTGCCGAAGCTCCAGAGTGAGAGGAGGGATCAGCAGTAACGCAGCACAACAGAGTAGAAGTAAAGCCCTTAAAACGGAATTAGGATTGAATGGAAGTCGAGCTGAATTGAAAACACTCACCAAAACTGCTTAAATGACGATTCCGCTCAAAATAATCCCGTCTTTGAGATGCTTCCACAGTCAGATCTCTTCTCAGTGGCGGCGATAGGAACCAGGGGTCACAATGTTTTTGATCAATCTGAAGAAAATGTCATTTTTTGTCTTACAACATATTGCATGTTCCTCTCCAATGTGAAGGTAGTTTTAGAGAAGAAAGTTGATGCCAAAAGCTTATCAGAACTATCGTAAAACAGTGAGGAGCGTTTAGAGGTGGACGTCTGGTTCCTATCACCACCACTGTGAACGGCTCTGACTCTAAGTTTCTCTAGAGCAGAGCGTTCCACACCGGACCACTCTGAATGGCTCTGTTTGCATCTCAATCATTGAATTTATGCAGGATTTGTTAAAAATTGGTGGAATTCTCCTTCTGGGGGGGGAGGCTTTCATGTTTGAGGTAACTGCTCTACATGCAGCCGTGATGTGCCGCTTTCTAGGAAAGAAGCCCAGGCCGGATACAGAAAGGCATAAAGAAAGGTGACGCTTTCCTTTATATTTGATATTTTTTCTTTCCTTTTTCCGGGTGGTTTGTCACGCTCTGAACACTGACATTGCACCACTTTGGCGATGACCGTAATAGGTTTCTAATTTAAGGAAGGAAAAATCATCTGATGTTCCTCATTCCATTTGCATGTACTCTTCCTTTTGTTTTGTTCTTCATCATTTCCTTCACTGTTCCTGTTTGTTTGAGCTTTTCTTGTTAAGCGTCTTGCCTTCATGACTGTGATGACAGCACTTTAGGCAGATTAGTCTTCCGTAATTGTCCAGTGCACCACCACCACCACCACCACCATCATATAACTGGCCGTTAGACGGCTTGGTGTCCAGAACGTTGCGTACGAGGGCCGTATGCATGCTCCATTCCAGGCTGTATTGTAAGTGGTGGAGGCTGGGTGCTGCCCTCTTTTCAGCTTCACACCAGACTCCACTAAAACACCACATCTGGACCTGGTTTGAGCCGGATCTGAAAGACTGTGCATACAAAAAAAAAGAAAAAAAAAGGAGTGTATTTAGCTTTGAGTCGAGTCACTGCCCCCGCTGACCTTTACCCCAATATGCAGATATGAATATACAGTACACATTATCACGATGATGTAACAGCGATAAAGGAATATTGTGAAGAAATCTCTTCTCTCGTGTGATTGGCTGGCACGTTCCACCACCCCTTTACATGGCAGTGTGCTTTCTAGATCGATACTAGCCTGAATGTTTCCTGAAGGCTCAGAATGCCTCACTTCGCTGTGTCCCATCGGACTGGACGTGTGCTGGTGGTCCGGTGACTCAGGAGGTGAGTTGGTGCTCAGGAAGTAATTAATTTTTACGTACTTAATGATGTCAGACATTCTGTATGGAGTATGTAAGGTCAAAGAAGCAACGGAGGCACTAAATAACATGTGGATGACAAAGCCCCCCCCACCACCACCCCCACCCCACCGCCTCCACCCCACCGCCCCCCGCAGGTCGGACGGCTCCGGCACTGGTAGAAACGCATTGAACATGCAGTTTTATGACAAATAGGATCATTTCCGCTTTTTCCCAGACTTTTTCCTGTCGAGTTCAGAAACTCGGCCGCAAACGACTCGTCAGATTTCCTGCTTTCTCTGCGCTGGTCACCCTGTGGCCGAGCTCATTAAAACCAGCCGTAACGTTTTGGTATCCGAAGCCCCGTAATCCCCAAGACCCGGCTAATAGCAGCAATGGCATACATTTCCTGGTTGGGGTAAAGAGCTGGTAATAAGGTTTCTAGGTTTGTTTATATATTTCACTGGTGGAAAAAAAAAGTGTTAAGATGAGTTAAGACAGACTTTTATTATCCCACTGGGGGAAATTTACACTGTTACAGCAGAATACACAGTAAACAGATAAAGAGCAGTAAGTAGACAAAGATGTGCATCATACAAAATACAAAATATAAGATATACTGTAGAAATAAATAAATAAACAAGGCGTCTGTTAGCAGAAAAATATGAAAAATAAAAATAGAATTAAGAAACTACAAATGTACCGTTTACACATGCAGTTGTGTGAGCAGGTAATGACTGGATATCGCACAGAACTTGTAGATGTTGTACAGTAATAATTACAGATATTGCACAGAACTTGTGTGTGTATTGCACTTGTACCGCTCTGTCAGCAGCAGATATCACACATGAATTAGAGGTAGGATAAGATGCAGGTCTATGTGGTGTTTTCATGATAGAGCGCACTATGATAGAGTGAGGTGTGAATCCATAGTGTGTTTATGATGGAGAGTGTCTGAGTTTTATGTAATGCCGTATAGGTCGATGACTATTGGTCCACTTTTGGTGAAATTTTTACATTTTGATGAAAATGGCAGCTGTTTTTTTTTTTTTTTTTTCCATCAAATTTATTTGTAGCGCTTTTTACAACTGATGTCGTCACAAAGCCGCTTCACAGAATTCCAGAAAAGTTTTAACATGAATGTAAAACCCCCAGGTGAGCAGGCCAGGGGCGACGGTGGCAAGGAGAACCTCCCTCAGAGCTGAGGAAGAAACCTTGGGTGAAACCAAGCCTCACAAAAAAAAAAGAAGGACCCTATACATCACACAGGTCTGCTGTTATGCTCATATGCACTGATATAGTCATAGTGTATATATAAGTGATATTATTATTATTATTATTAAAAGTAGTAGTTAGTGGTAGTAATAGTTTTTTTTTCCAAATGACGTAAAAATAAAACACAAAACAGACGTACAAAGTTTTGGCGCAAGTATATTGTCCTGATACTTAAGCATAATATTTTATTGTTTTAAAGTTGGTTCAGATTTAATTTAAAAAAAAAAAGCACCAGCAGTGCCGCATATTGGGCAAATTAGCCTCTTATTCTCCAGCGTATGTTTTGGTTTGTCCATTTGAATTGACAAATGACCAAATCATCAGGCAAATTATTCAGTACCTGCATAAAATAAATGCAAATTTTTATTTTTTAAATTTATTTAATTTTTGTAAAAGCTCCTCAAATGAACAGAACGTGTGTTTTATGATCTCCACACATCACTATATGCTCACAATTTCCTGCTGAAAGCCAAAAATCTGCGCCGCTCTTTGTGTTATTTTCTAAAAGTGATGTTTCCAGAGCAGATCACTGAAGAGACGCCGTCTGTTTATAGTTTAGAGCCCAGATTTGGGGAAAAACGGGTCGACTTTCAGTAGAAAAACAAAGTTCAGCTTCTTTTATTATAAGGGTTTAAAATGACGTCACCGTCTATTAGACTGGAGAGAAGAGCTACAGCCTCACACGACGCCCAGCTTCTGAATGGAGCTTATGGAATATGAACGTTATGAAGAACATGACCAAGTGCGGTTTGGACCCACTGGTGGTTCCAAGGAGTTTAAGATGTTAACTTTGTAACAAAATAGCAGTTGGTCACCGTTTCTTTAAGTGCTGGCATTAATCATTATTCGCTGGTCTGTTATAGGGAGACAGACCAACAGATTATATGGCAAAAGTATGTGGACACCTGGCCATCACGCCTATATGAGCTGGTTGGACATCCCATTCTAAAACCATCGCATTAATGTGGAGTTGCCCCCGTTTTGCAACTTTAACAGCTTCCAATCTTCTGGCTTTATACAAGATTTTTCGCTTTGTGCACAGGGGCTGAGTCATGCTGGAACAGGAAAGGCTCTTCCTCAAACAGCCCCCACAAAGTTGAAGCATAGTTGTGTAAAATGTCTTTGTGCTGTAGCATCAACATCACCCTTCGCTGGAAATAAGGGGCCCAATCCCTGAAAGACAGCCCCAGCTCATTATTCCTCCTCCACCAAACTTTACGGTTGGCACTATGCATTTCAATAGGGAGTGTTCTCCTGGCATCCACCAAACCCAGATTCATCTGTCAGATTGCCAGATAGAGAAGCTGATTATTCACTCCAGAGAACACGTTTCCACTGCTCTAGAGTCCAGTGGCGGCGCTTTACACCACTCCAGCCAACACTTGGCATTGTACATAGTGATCTTAGGCTTATTTCCAGTTGCTCTGTCATGAAAACCCATTCCATGAAACTCTCAACACACAACTGTTGAGCTGATGTTGCTTCTAGATGCGACTTGGATCTCTGTAGTGAGTGAAGCAACAAAGGATAGCTGATTTTCACATGCTGTGCGCTTTAGCACCCAGTGGCTTCACTCTGTGAGTTTGAGTGGTCTACCACTCTGTGGCTGAGCTGTTTTTGCCTCTAGATGCTTTCATTTCACAACAATAGCACTTACAGTTGACAGGGGCAGATCTAGCAGGGCGGATATTTCATGCACTGATTTATGGCAGTGTTCACATCTTATGACCAGGTTAAAAACCTATTCAGCTGCCAGTGTTTATGCATGGAGACTACGAGGCAATATGCTTGATTTTATACAACTGTCAGCAGTGGGTATAGCCTGAACCCAACAATTGAGGAGTGTCCCCAGTTTTAAGCCATGTAGATAGATAATAAAAGTCCTGTTTTATTCAGCTCTTAAACCATAACATTTTGGAAGATATTCTTCTTATTCTTCTTATTATTATTATTCCTCCTCCACCAAACTTTACTCTTGGCACTATGCAACCAAGTAGGTACCATTCTCCTGGTGTCCACCAAACCTAGATTCATGTGTATATATATATATATATATATATATATATATATATATATAAATTAATTAAATAATTTTGTTAAATACTCTAATTATATAATAGTTTGTGTTAGACTGTAGGCACACTCCAATATATGCGCATTTGATAATGCCCTCTGTTATCAATATTAGGAACACTTAAACTTAAGACCACCGGTGGCTCCAAACCGCACTTCATCATGTTCTTCATAACGTTCATATTCCATAAGCTCCATTCAGAAGCTGGGCGTCGTGTGAGGCTGTAGCTCTTCTCTCCAGTCTAATAGACGGTGACGTCATTTTAAACCCTTATAATAAAAGAAGCTGAACTTTGTTTTTCTACTGAAAGTCGACCCGTTTTTCCCCAAATCTGGGCTCTAAACTATAAACAGTCAGCGTCTCTTCAGTGATCTGCTCTGGAAACATCACTTTTAGAAAACAACACAAAGAGCGTCGGACATTTTTGGCTCTCAGCAGTAAATTTTAAGCGTGTAGTGATATGTGAAGATCATAAAACACATGTTCTGTTCATTTGAGGAGCTTTTACAAAAATTAAATAAATAGATAAAAATGTACATTTATTTCATGCAGTTACTGAATAATTTGCCTTACGATTTAGTCACGAAAATTCAGATGGACAAACCAAAACACACCCTGGAGCACAAGGGGTTAAAGCCTGCTAAATAACATTGACATAACCATGGCGTAAACATATCATGGCAGATGTCATGACGGGTTTTGTCCAGTAGTTTATAGAGATGTGCAGCATATGCGCAATGAAAACTGCCACCTCAAAGGGCCTGTTCACACCTGTAGTAGCGCAATAGTGTCATGTCACACTAATGTTAAGTTGTTGTAAAGAGAGATGACCCTGCGGCTCATTCGCCCGGGGCCTGCTGAGGACAGATGGATGTCGTGCTGTTTTGTGTTTGAGGGGGTTGAGGACCCACTCGTTGACATCCCCACAATTTGAAGGGTTTCCATGGAGACCCGTGTGCGTTTGCAGTGGTGTGTGAGGCGGTTTAGTGCGTGTAATTGAGTGTGTGCCCTGTTTGTGGCGAGAGACGACTTCTGGGAGAAGCTGATTTGATTTCCTGTTCTTTTTGTTGGTAGCTGTGCGCGTGTAGGAGGACCTGCATGGTGACGGCGCTCCCTCTGAACAGCTGCTGCCCTCAGGTCGAGTTCAGCTGAGGCTCCATTGAACTCTTACATTTAACTGGAGCTGCTCATATTCAGCGTGTGCAGTAATGAAACAATAGTCCACCCTTCATTTGTTTCAGTTCCAGTAAAACGGCCTTCAAGCAGCAAACATGTCCTTAACAAAACGTTACGCAGAGGCCTTGTTCAGTGAGCCTCTCTGTACCTTCATTCCAGCTTCCTTTCTTTTCAGGAGACTCACTTTCAGCTCCTCAGAGAATCTGTAGACACGCCTCCAAAGTTCAGTCTGAGGAGCTGGTTGATTTTCTGAACTAATCAAACCCATTCAGTGGTGCTGAGGTCTGGACTCTGGGGTGGTCAGTCCTTCGTTCAGCTTCTTTGTTTGATGCGTCCGTCTCCTTTTCTCAGTGAGGCTCTTCTTGATCAGCTACACGTCCTTTCAGACCCACAGTGCTGAGTGGTCTTCTCACAGTGGAAGGATGGACAGAAACACCTGTGGATGTTTTCAGATCTGAAGCAGCTTGATCTTCTCCTCTCTCTCAGAAATGGAAGCTTTCAGTGCTGTTTATCTGATGGGGCAGTTTTGGTGTCAACCAGGTCTTCCAGGTGGTTGTTAGGAGACACATTTTATCTGTAGCTTTATATATATATATATATATATATATATATATATATATATATATATATATATATATATATATATATATATATATATATTCTGAACTCCTGTTTTTGAAGATGTATAGTTTTTTTTAAACTCCTGCTTTTTCACATACATTCATTTGACATTCTCTGTCATTCTGCAAGTGGATTATTAATCTCCTGAAAAACAAAATTTGTCTCTTATTTGTATACAGAGTTACAGACTGTAGTCCATCTGTTTCTCTGATACTCTGTTACCCTGTTCTTCAGTGGTCAGGACCCCCATGGACCCTCACAGAGCAGGTACTATTTGGGTGGTGGATCATTCTCAGCACTGCAGTAACACTGACGTGGTGGTGGTGTGTTAGTGTGTGTTGTGCTGGTCTGAGTGGATCAGACACAGCAGTGCTGCTGTAGTTTTTAAACAATGTGTCCACTCACTGTCCACTCTATTAGACACTCCTACCTTGTCGGTCCACCTTGTAGATGTAAAGTCAGAGACGACAGCTCATCTGCTGCTTTGTGTTGGTCATCCTCTAGTCCTTCATCAGTGGTCACAGGACGCTGCCCTCAGGACGCTGTTGGCTGGATATTTTTGGTTGGTGGACTATTCTCAGTCCAGCAGCGACACTGAGGTGTTTGAAACTCCAGCAGCACAGCTGTGTCTGATCCACTCAGACCAGCACAACACACACCAACACACCACCACCACGTCAGTGTTACTGCAGTGCTGAGAATGACCCACCACCCAAATAGTACCTGCTCTGTGAGGGTCCATGGGGGTCCTGACCACTGAAGAACAGGGTAACAGAGTATCAGAGAAACAGATGGACTACAGTCTGTAACTGTAGAACTACAGAGTGCAGCTATACAGTAAGTGGAGCTGATAAAGTGGACAGTGAGCACAGAAACAAAGATGTTATGGCTGACCGGTGTGTATTACATAAGGCACATAATAAGTTATTTGTTTCTCTTGAAATACTTTGAACATGTTCTGATGCATATTTATACAATTTATTGTAAAAATGGTAAAAATATTTGTTTTAACTACCAGATAAACTGTTTTAGTACGTTTCCTCTTTGCTTTATGAGGGTTGCGGTCACACCTTCTTATCAGATCCTGTTGGTTTAATATTAAGGTTTGTTTTCTGGTCTTTATTGGATGCACTTGATGCCGTATTGATCACAGCGGCGATAATGGGCCTCCCAATCGATATGTTTGTGGCGTCCTCAGCGGTGCCCGCAAATGACACCCGCAGACACCGAAACCCTCGAGGAGCAAGCCGCACGCTCCGCCCGCCATGTTTCCACGGAAACTTTCCTCAGTGGAGAGATAGGGAGCCAGGAAATTAAAAAGCCGGGGAGAGAAAAGAGCAGCGTCTTGTCACAAAGTAGATAAAGCGGGATATGTTTGGACAGTGATATGAAGTCGGAGGAGGCAACAGCAGCAGAGTATTGGCCTGTGTATAATTCATTTCCTTTTCCCCCAGTCGGTGTTACAATACCAGATTTCAGAGTTTTGCACCAATACTATGTAGTGTGCATTAATCAATAGTAAACTAATACTATGGCAAAAAATTAAAAACTCAAACATCCAGTGTCTATTGAATAGTAGAACCTAATAAATATACTACAGTCTCAGAAATAAAGGTACTAAACCGTCACTGGAGTGGGACCCTCAAGGCTCCATCTCAGTACCTTCAGTCAGGGAACATAACTGAACCATAATCCACTGAAATGAGATGTTCTAAGCTGAAATGAGATGTTCTAAGCTGAAATGATCTGTTCTAAGCTGAAATGAGATGTTCTAAGCTGAAATGAGATGTTCTCGCCTCCAGGCTTTTATTCTACTGGTCTGTTTTAAAACATTCGGTTATGAAAAGGAACAAATACCAACTTTTCACCTGGGGGGAACTGATTTAAGCTCCACAATCAGACCTTAGAACCACTGGAGAACCTTTGAGGGAACATTTACACTGTTTCTACCTTGATGAACGAGAAACGTACCTGAACAGAACCTTCATTTATAACAGTGAACTGCATCTTTCATACAGGTACAGTTACCACAGACTCTGCCCATTGACTCCTATTAGAAATGAGCAGGTTTTCCAGGTATAGATAAATTATTCCAATTAGATTAAGAGACCTCTATTAGACCCATAACGGGGAAATTTTACCTCCACTTTTAACCCAGCCATGCAGTGAGACACCACATACACACTAGTGAAGGCAGCCCTATCCACAGCACCCGGGAGCCGTTGGGGGTTAGGTGTCTTGCTCAAGGGGACTTCAGTGACATACTGTTCAGCGCTCAGGGGATCAAACCCGCGACCTTCTGCAATTCGCATCTACTATCTGTGATGAGTTTCCATGCAGTACAGGTCAGGTTGTCTGGAGTGCTCCTTTAATCTCTCCTCATCAGCACAAAAGAGGCTAAAATCATTTAAACGCGACTTCTTTTAAACTGGAAGGGATACAATTTAAAAAGGCTGTTTGTTGCTGCGCCTTTAGGACTGATATGTAAATGAGCTCTGTTCTGATTGGCTGCCCTGTGCCTCATTCAACGAAACAGTCCGAGCTAAACCCTCCTTATAGCTTCAGAGTGGGTGGGCGGGGCCGAACTACTGTAAGCCAAATAGGTGAATATGTGGATGTGTGTAAATGTGTTAGGTTCTATGTAGAACCATGAATGACACACCCTGCATGTGTAGAGTCGTTGTGTTTACTAAGGAACCGTTGAAGAACCATCTTTTTTATGCAGGTAGACTTGGACTGCATTACAATGTCAGTGGTGTTTGACCCTTAAAATGCCCTTTAGTCTAGGTTTAAGCTTAAACTGGCTCTGAGAACGTGTCCCATAAACACACTATATAGAGCTGCTCTTAAGGAGTAAGGAAGGTAAACTGCCCCGCTGAAAGAGCAGTGACCTCTTCAGGGAAAGAGGGGGTTCAGAGGTGTTTACCTCAGTTGGTCTTTCACAGCTGAGAGTTAAAGCCGTGTCTGTGCTGCTCTTCGTCTTTCCTCTCTGCAGACGTTCTGAACGATGCCATTTTTGACGAGGATCACGACGAGATGGTGATCGTGAAGGACATCGACATGTTCTCCATGTGTGAGCACCACCTAGTTCCCATCTTCGGCAGGGTAAGACTCTTTTACCCAGTTTCCTTTGCTGCTCTTGGCTGGATAGACAGATAAATACATAAATATTTAAATCGTGTTGCTGTTGTCAGAGGAAAATCTTGTATCTATTTTATTTTTAGTGTAAGTCAAAGGAACCAGAATTTTTTCCAAGTCATTTTGGGCCATTTCTTTTGGTCCATTCATCATGAAATTTACACACAATGTAAAGAACAGGAATTTTCAAATTATGTCCAAAACTGTGAAAAAAAGTCAGAAATTGAGATATTGTGTAATATTAATATTATGTGAGATATTGTGTGTAAATTTCATGATGAATGGACCAAAAGAAACAGCCCAAAATGACTTGGAAAAAATTCTGGTTCCTTTGACTTCCATTAAAAGTAAAGTAGGTTTTTTTCCTTCTCCTGTAAAGTTACTATTTTGGAGATACGAGATTTTGTTCTGACAACGGTGATGTGTATATATATCGGAGTGTGTGTGTGTATCTGTGTGTGTATATGCGCCCAGTTTGTTTAAACTTAGCAAATAAAACAAACAGAAAAATTCTATATTTTTGTGTGTTCTCCGTAGAGGATGTGCAAAATTTGTAATTTGGCCGAATGTTAAAGTTTGCCTAAAATATTTGCATATTTTTGCATAAATGTTTGTGTTTATGTATCACAAACAGACAAAAAATCATTGCAACATATCAATTTTTTAACCTTTCTTTATCCCGTACAGTTTAAAAACTGATATATGTAAATGAGCTCTGTTCTGATTGGCTGCCTTGTACTGTGCCTCATTCAAAAAAACAGTCCAAGCTAAACATTTCAGCGTGGGTGGGCGGGTCCAAACTACTGTAAGATGAATAGCTGAATTTGTGGATGTGTGTAAGTGTGTAAAATGTTGCCTTCAAAATGAGCTGCTTTTTTTGTTTTTGAGAGTGTATACTCTTTTGAGAGTGTATATACTCTTTTGAGAGTGTATACTGTTTGAGAGTATACACTGAGAGTATATACTCTTTGAGAGTGTATATACTCTTTGAGTGTGTATACTGTTTTGAGAGTGTATATACTCTTTTGAGAGTGTATACTGTTTGAGAGTATACACTGAGAGTATATACTCTTTGAGAGTGTATATACTCTTTGAGTGTATACTGTTTTGAGAGTGTATACTGTTTTAAAGTATATACTGTTTTGAGAGTATACACTGAGAGTGTATACTGTTTTGAGAGTGTATACTGTTTTGAGAGTGTATACTGTATGAGAGTATATACTGTATGAGATTGTATACTGTATGATAGTATATACTGTTTGAGAGTGTATATACTCTTTTGAGAGTATATACTGTTTGAGAGTATACACTGAGAGTATATACTGTTTGAGAGTGTATATACTCTTTGAGAGTATACTGTATGAGTGTATATACTCTATGAGAGTGTATACTGTTTTGGGAGTATATACTGTATGAGAGTATATACTGTATGAGGGTATATACTGTATGAGAGTGTATACTGTTTTGGGAGTGTATACTGTATGAGAGTGTATACTGTATGGGAGTGTATACTGTATGAGAGTGTACATACTCTTTTGAGAGTGTATATACTCTTTGAGAGTATACACTGAGAGTGTATACACTGAGTGTATACACTGAGAGTATATACTGTTTGAGAGTGTATATACTCTTTGAGAGTGTATATACTCTTTGAGTGTATACTGTATGAGAATGTATACTGTATGAGAGTGTATACTGTTTTGGGAGTATATACTGTATGAGAGCGTATACTGTTTTGGGAGTATATACTGTATGAGAGTGTATACTGTATGAGAGTGTATACTGTTTTGGGAGTATATACTGTATGAGAGTATATACTGTATGAGGGTATATACTGTATGAGAGTGTATACTGTTTTGGGAGTGTATACTGTATGAGAGTGTATACTGTATGAGAGTGTATACTGTATGGGAGTGTATACTGTATGAGAGTGTACATACTCTTTTGAGAGTGTATATACTCTTTGAGAGTATACACTGAGAGTGTATACACTGAGTGTATACACTGAGAGTATATACTGTTTGAGAGTGTATATACTCTTTGAGAGTGTATACTGTTTTGGGAGTATATACTGAATGAGAGTATATACTGTATGAGAGTATATACTGTATGAGGGTATATACTGTATGAGAGTGTATACTGTTTTGGGAGTGTATACTGTATGAGAGTGTATACTGTATGAGAGTGTATACTGTATGGGAGTGTATACTGTATGAGAGTGTACATACTCTTTTGAGAGTGTATATACTCTTTGAGAGTATACACTGAGAGTGTATACACTGAGTGTATACACTGAGAGTATATACTGTTTGAGAGTGTATATACTCTTTGAGAGTGTATATACTCTTTGAGTGTATACTGTATGAGAGTGTATACTGTATGAGAGTGTATACTGTTTTGGGAGTATATACTGTATGAGAGTGTATACTGTTTTGGGAGTATATACTGTATGAGAGCGTATACTGTTTTGGGAGTATATACTGTATGAGAGTGTATACTGTATGAGAGTGTATACTGTATGAGAGTGTATACTGTTTTGGGAGTGTATACTGTATGAGAGTGTATACTGTTTTGGGAGTGTATACTGTATGAGAGTGTATACTGTATGAGAGTGTATACTGTATGGGAGTGTATACTGTATGAGAGTGTACATACTCTTTTGAGAGTGTATATACTCTTTGAGAGTATACACTGAGAGTGTATACACTGAGTGTATACACTGAGAGTATATACTGTTTGAGAGTGTATATACTCTTTGAGAGTGTATATACTCTTTGAGTGTATACTGTATGAGAGTGTATACTGTATGAGAGTGTATACTGTTTTGGGAGTATATACTGTATGAGAGTGTATACTGTTTTGGGAGTATATACTGTATGAGAGCGTATACTGTTTTGGGAGTATATACTGTATGAGAGTGTATACTGTATGAGAGTGTATACTGTTTTGGGAGTGTATACTGTATGAGAGTGTATAATCTATGAGAGTATATACTGTATGGGAGTGTATACTGTTTGAGAGTGTATACTGTATGAGAGTGTATACTGTTTTGAGAGTGTATACTGTTTGAGAGTGTATACTGTATGAGAGTGTATACTGTATGAGAGTATATACTGTTTTGGGAGTATACTGTTTGAGAGTGTATACTGTTTGAGAGTGTATATACTGTTTTGGGAGTATATACTGTTTTGGGAGTATACTGTTTGAGAGTGTATACTGTTTGAGAGTATATACTGTTTTGAGAGTGTATACTGTTTTGGGAGTATATACTGTTTTGGGAGTGTATACTGTATGAGAGTGTATACTGTATGAGAGTGTATACTGTTTGAGAGTGTATACTGTTTTGGGAGTATATACTGTTTTGGGAGTATATACTGTTTGAGAGTGTATACTGTTTGAGAGTGTATACTGTTTGAGAGTATATACTGTTTTGGGAGTATATACTGTTTTGGGAGTATATACTGTATGAGAGTGTATACTGTTTGAGAGTGTATACTGTTTGAGAGTGTATACTGTTTTGGGAGTGTATATACTGTTTTGGGAGTATATACTGTTTGAGAGTGTATACTGTTTGAGAGTGTATACTGTTTTGGGAGTGTATACTGTTTTGGGAGTGTATACTGTTTGAGAGTATATACTGTTTTGGGAGTGTATACTGTTTGAGAGTATATACTGTTTTGAGAGTATATACTGTTTGGGAGTGTATACTGTTTGAGAGTATATACTGTTTTGAGAGTGTATACTGTTTTGAGAGTGTATACTGTATGAGAGTGTATACTGTTTGAGAGTGTATACTGTTTTGGGAGTATATACTGTTTTGGGAGTATATACTGTTTGAGAGTGTATACTGTTTGAGAGTGTATACTGTTTGAGAGTATATACTGTTTTGGGAGTATATACTGTTTTGGGAGTATATACTGTATGAGAGTGTATACTGTTTGAGAGTGTATACTGTTTGAGAGTGTATACTGTTTTGGGAGTGTATATACTGTTTTGGGAGTATATACTGTTTGAGAGTGTATACTGTTTGAGAGTGTATACTGTTTTGGGAGTGTATACTGTTTTGGGAGTGTATACTGTTTGAGAGTATATACTGTTTTGGGAGTGTATACTGTTTGAGAGTATATACTGTTTTGAGAGTATATACTGTTTGGGAGTGTATACTGTTTGAGAGTATATACTGTTTTGAGAGTGTATACTGTTTTGAGAGTGTATACTGTTTTGGGAGTATATACTGTTTGGGAGTGTATACTGTTTGGGAGTGTATACTGTTTGGGAGTATATACTGTTTGAGAGTGTATACTGTTTGAGAGTGTATACTGTTTGAGAGTGTATACTGTTTTGAGAGTGTATACTGTTTGAGAGTGTATACTGTTTGAGAGTGTATACTGTTTGGGAGTGTATACTGTTTGGGAGTGTATACTGTTTGAGAGTGTATACTGTTTGAGAGTGTATACTGTTTTGAGAGTGTATACTGTTTGAGAGTGTATACTGTTTGAGAGTATATACTGTTTTGAGAGTGTATACTGTTTTGGGAGTATATACTGTTTTGGGAGTGTATACTGTATGAGAGTGTATACTGTATGAGAGTGTATACTGTTTGAGAGTGTATACTGTTTTGGGAGTATATACTGTTTTGGGAGTATATACTGTTTGAGAGTGTATACTGTTTGAGAGTGTATACTGTTTGAGAGTATATACTGTTTTGGGAGTATATACTGTTTTGGGAGTATATACTGTATGAGAGTGTATACTGTTTGAGAGTGTATACTGTTTGAGAGTGTATACTGTTTTGGGAGTGTATATACTGTTTTGGGAGTATATACTGTTTGAGAGTGTATACTGTTTGAGAGTGTATACTGTTTTGGGAGTGTATACTGTTTTGGGAGTGTATACTGTTTGAGAGTATATACTGTTTTGGGAGTGTATACTGTTTGAGAGTATATACTGTTTTGAGAGTATATACTGTTTGGGAGTGTATACTGTTTGAGAGTATATACTGTTTTGAGAGTGTATACTGTTTTGAGAGTGTATACTGTATGAGAGTGTATACTGTTTGAGAGTGTATACTGTTTTGGGAGTATATACTGTTTTGGGAGTATATACTGTTTGAGAGTGTATACTGTTTGAGAGTGTATACTGTTTGAGAGTATATACTGTTTTGGGAGTATATACTGTTTTGGGAGTATATACTGTATGAGAGTGTATACTGTTTGAGAGTGTATACTGTTTGAGAGTGTATACTGTTTTGGGAGTGTATATACTGTTTTGGGAGTATATACTGTTTGAGAGTGTATACTGTTTGAGAGTGTATACTGTTTTGGGAGTGTATACTGTTTTGGGAGTGTATACTGTTTTGGGAGTGTATACTGTTTTGGGAGTGTATACTGTTTGAGAGTATATACTGTTTTGAGAGTATATACTGTTTGGGAGTGTATACTGTTTGAGAGTATATACTGTTTTGAGAGTGTATACTGTTTTGAGAGTGTATACTGTTTTGGGAGTATATACTGTTTGGGAGTGTATACTGTTTGGGAGTGTATACTGTTTGGGAGTATATACTGTTTGAGAGTGTATACTGTTTGAGAGTGTATACTGTTTGAGAGTGTATACTGTTTTGAGAGTGTATACTGTTTGAGAGTGTATACTGTTTGAGAGTGTATACTGTTTGGGAGTGTAAACTGTTTGGGAGTGTATACTGTTTGGGAGTGTATACTGTTTGAGAGTGTATACTGTTTGAGAGTGTATACTGTTTTGAGAGTGTATACTGTTTGAGAGTGTATACTGTTTGAGAGTGTATACTGTTTTGAGAGTGTATACTGTTTTGGGAGTGTATACTGTTTGGGAGTGTATACTGTTTGGGAGTATATACTGTTTTGAGAGTATATACTGTTTGAGAGTGTATACTGTTTGAGAGTGTATACTGTTTTGAGAGTGTATACTGTTTTGAGAGTGTATACTGTATGAGAGTGTATACTGTTTGAGAGTGTATACTGTTTTGGGAGTATATACTGTTTGAGAGTGTATACTGTTTTGGGAGTGTATATACTGTTTTGGGAGTATATACTGTTTTGAGAGTGTATACTGTTTGGGAGTATATACTGTTTGAGAGTGTATACTGTTTGAGAGTGTATACTGTTTGAGAGTGTATACTGTTTTGGGAGTGTATACTGTTTTGGGAGTGTATACTGTTTGAGAGTGTATACTGTTTTGGGAGTGTATACTGTTTGAGAGTGTATACTGTTTGAGAGTGTATACTGTTTTGGGAGTGTATACTGTTTTGGGAGTGTATACTGTTTGAGAGTGTATACTGTTTTGGGAGTGTATACTGTTTTGAGAGTGTATACTGTTTGAGAGTGTATACTGTTTTGGGAGTGTATACTGTTTTGAGAGTGTATACTGTTTGAGAGTGTATACTGTTTTGGGAGTGTATACTGTTTGAGAGTGTATACTGTTTGAGAGTGTATACTGTTTTGGGAGTGTATACTGTTTGGGAGTATATACTGTTTGAGAGTGTATACTGTTTGAGAGTGTATACTGTATGAGAGTGTATACTGTATGAGAGTATATACTGTTTTGGGAGTATATACTGTTTCATATCTCTGAGGGGCGGCTTCTGATTGTATGACGCTCGTCAAACGTGGTCAGCGCTGAAACAATCCAGTGTAATTAAGTCTCTCTGCCGGAGACGCGGACGCGCTGCTTATCTGGCTCTTCATCCTCAGGTTTGACATTTCGTTCCTCCTCCAGCTCTGAGCGCAGCAGGTGCGCCATTTAGGACAAAAGAGCCGCTCGCGCCGCCGTCATGCTGCACGCGGCTGGTGATGATGGAGCACGCCATTGATCAGGAACAGAGGGCGTTTGTTTTCTTTTTTTCTGCTCGCAATTTAGTTTGTCAGATGCTGTCCGAGGGTGTCCGCTCGTCCTCCTCGCCGCCCGCTGACAGCTCGCTGTCCTGTCCTTCTGTCGTCAGCAGCACGCCCCGTATCCCCTCTGTCATCTCTCCGCTTCCGCGACCACATAATGACTCTCCAATTTCTCTCCCAGGAGGCCGTGCGCCTCTCCGCTTTTCACCCCGTCTACAATCATCGCTCACGGCCATCGTCGGTTTCATTGCTGTTTTTTTGGATGTCCTTTGTCTCTTTTTTTGTTGTTGTTTTTTCCCCTCCAGTTTCAGCGACGATTCCCATCATTCTTATTTATTTATTTCTATGTCTCTGTTTGTTTGTTTATCTAATTATTACCTTGTTTATTCCATATTGTAAATGATCGCTTACATCAGTCCGTTCTTCTTTTTCTCTCACTTGTTTTTTCCTTTTTTGTTTGTTCTTCGCTTTTCCCTTTTTCAGTGCCGACGCCCATCCTTCTTTTTCATTCATCCATTCATTCATTTTGCCTTTTGTTTGTTTTTTCTCTTTTTCTCGTCTCCCCCAGTTATCAGTAATGACTCTCATCCTTTGTTTTATATTTACTATGCTTGTTTTTCATTTTTTCCCTCCATCTCAAATGATCACCCACATCCATCTGTTCTTTTTCTTTTGCGTGTTTTTTTTCCCTTGTTGTTGTTGGCTTCCCTCCCATTTTCACTCACTCACTCACTCACTCACTCACTCACTCACTCACTCACTCACTCACTCACTCACTCCCCCCTCATTTTATTAGTTTTTTCTTGTTTCCCCCAGTTATCAGTAATAACTCCCATCCTTTTTTTTCATTTGCTTCATTTGTTTGTTTTCATTCTTTCCCTCCATCTCAAACGATCACCTGCATCCAGCTTTTTTTCTTCTTGTTTTTGTTTGTTGGTTCGATTTTTTGTGCTTATTTTATTTCCTTGCTCTCTTGTTTTTCTTTATGCCCCGTTTTCAATTGACCGCTTCCGTCCCTCCTTTTTTTTGTTACTTGTCTATTTTTTTTGTTCGTCTTTCTGATTGTCCCCCATTTTTTCTGCTTCTTTTTGTTTGTTTGTTTGTTTGTTTGTTTTTTCCTTGATCTTCAATGATCTGTCTCGTCCATCTCCAGCATCCGCCAGTGTAATAGCCGCACAGAGCCTCTTAGCGTCCATCATCTGCTCTGAGCCAGTCAGGTGTGATCTCTCCTCTCCTCACGCTTCATATCACTCCATCACACTCTCGCCGGCTCACGACGCCTAAATAACAAACCCTGTTCCTCCAGTGTTGTGAGGAATAGTGATGAAGAATTAGATTTACAGATTCTTCCTCTTACCTCAGATGCTCGATCAGCCACGACGTGTTCGGCGTTTGATGTTTGCTCCGTAGTTTTATGCTGTAATGTAGCTGAAGTGGCCTAAACCTGGTGGATAGTAGTGTAGTGGGTAACAGCCTTCTACGCTGTAGACCTGGGTAAACACCCTACACTGTACCAATAAGAGTCCTTGGGCAAGACTCCTAACACCGCCTTCACCTACTTGTGTAAAATGATCAAACTGTAAGTCGCTCTGGACAAGAGCGTCAGCCAAATGGCATTAAGTGATACTTTTTTAATCCCACAAACGGGGAAATTCCACCTCTGCATTTAACCCATCCATGAAGTGAAACACCACATACACACTAGTGAGCACACACACTAGGGGGCAGTGAGCACACTTGGGCAGAGCGGTGGGCAACCCTATCCACGGCGCCCAGGGAGCAGTTGGGGGTTAGGTGTCTTGCTCAAGGACACCTCATTCATGGACTGTCGGCATTGGGGATCGAACCGGCAACCTTCCGGTCACAGGGCCAGTTCCCTAACCTCCAGCCCACAACTGGAGTTTAGGACTGTAAAGCAGTGCCAGGTTAATTAGCATGGCGCTAACTGCAGGCCTAAATCATCACACACTCAAACCGTGTGGAGCTGTTCAGCTTCTCTAACTGATACTGTGGTTATGTGGTTTCTGACACTGTAGGACTCAGTGATGTTTAAATATGGGCTAAAGTATAAACAAAACTGTGGTGATGAAGTTAATCAGAGTTCAACTTTATGCAAATGAGTGCAGCCACTGCACTGAGCGCAGCCAATCAGACAATAGTACACCAGACTTCATCATGAGCGATAATGATAGCTTCCTGTGGTAGAGAGGAAGCTGCTCTCTCTCTTCTCTACATCCACTGCTTTTTACATATTTCTGACAATATCTAGATTATACACACTTAAAGAAGGTTCTACAGGGGTTCTTTAGTACAGGAACTGGTTCTGCAGAGAACCACGAACACTTTGCATGATGAAAGGGTTCTTCAGATTGAAGAATGTGCTGTAGATGGTTCTATATTAGCAACAAAACTGGTTCTTCTATTGCAACAATATGAAGCGTATGAGAGTAGGAGATCCCCTTTTGGTGCTATATAGAACCCTTTTCAAAAAGGTTCTGTATAGAACCATCTTCAGCTCATTCTCCGTCGATCTGAAGAACACTTTCACGGTGCAAAGAACTCTTTAATCATGGAGAGGGTTCTTTGAGTTTTTGTGGTTCAGTGTAGAACCCTTTTCAAAAAGGTACTAAACAGAACCATCTTCAGCACATTCTCCTGCTTGGGATTACTTAAAGCTGCACTATGTCAGATCGGGGGATTTGGAGACCTCTGTGGTGGAAATATGTAAGTGCACACAACATTTTGTAAATTCGGACGCCTTCGCTGAGTGGATGCATCTGACGATTGCGATTGTGCTGAAAGAGAATTCAAAGAGAACTTAGTCAGAACCTGGTGAAGGATTTGTCTTCCGAGGATGTGAGTGAAGGATCTTCTGTTGTCATCATTTCTTCATCAGTATAACGTTTATTTTGCATTAGAGACGTTTTTTGTGTGTTATAATATTTAGGAGGTGTTCATTGTTTATTTAACCAATACGCATTTCACAGTGAAATATTAGTGTGCCAGGGGCAGCACGGTGGTGTGGTGGGTAGCACTGCTGCCTCACAGTGAGGAGGGCCTGGGTTCGATTCCCCAGCCGGGTGACCGGGGTCCTCTCTGTGTGGAGTCTGCATGTTCTCCCCGTGTCTGTGTGGGTTTCCTCCGGGTTCTCCGGTTTCCTCCCACAGTCCGAAGACATGCAGTCAGGCCGATTGGACATGCTAAACTGCCCCTGGGTGTGAGTGACTGTCTGTCTGTCTGTCTGCCCTGCGATGGACTGGCGACCTGTCCAGGGTGTTTCCTGCCTTCCGCCCGATGACCGCTGGGATAGGCTCCAGCACCTCCCCACGATCCTGAGGAAGAAGCGGCTTAGAAAATGGATGGATGGATGGATATTAGTGTGCCGGCCGAAGCTCCTCAGTCTCCCATCTTTGTTTAATGGTGCGCCTCTTTTTTACCGACCGTTTAGAGGCTTTGTCATGTAGCGTCTTCGTCCGTGGACTTTACTCAGCTGTGTGTGCGACACGGCAGACAAAGCCTCCACGCGACATCTGCGGTCATTCGTTTTCTCCACAATTGTGTCTTATTGTTCGCTGAAGCCAGGTGAACAAAAATGGGCATTTGATTTGATCAGTAACACTTTAGAATAAGAGTACCCTTATAAAGCGTTTATAAATGGTTTAAAAATAGTGTATCAATGGTTATTAATTAGGCCATAAATGCCTTATAAAGCATTAATAAGCAGTTATAACACAAATAAAAAAAGGGCAACAGTGATGTTATTTGCCTAATAGTGAAACTGCATTCATTTATATACACACTCAAAAATGATGGTTCTTTACGGGTTCTTTAGTAAAGAAAAATATTTCTATCTAGAACCGTGAACACTCAAAGTACTCTTTGCGCGATTAAAGGGTTCTTTCCATTGTGAGATGGTTCTTCAAACTGACAGAGAATGTACTGTATATGGTTCTATATAGAACCTTTTTGAAAAGGGTTCTATATAGCACCAAAAAAAGGTTCTTCTATTGTTACGGTGTCAGGCTTGTTACAATAGGAGAACCCTTTCTAGTGCTATATAGAACCCTTTTGAAAAAAGCTCTATTCTCCATCAATCTGAAGAACCATTTCATGATGCACAGAACCCTTTAACCATGCAAAAGGGTTCTTTGAGTGTTCATGGTTCTATGTAGAACCTTTTTCTTTACTAAAGAACCCTTAAAGAACCTCATTTTAAGCGTGTGGTTAAACTGGTTGCTTATCTTACCTTGCATCTCACGTTTTCCCCCCTTTAATAATGTGTTATAACTGTTTACTAATGATTTCTAAGGTGTTTATGACCTAAAGAATAACCATTTAAAAAGCTTATAAACAGCTTATAAGGGTAGTCTTAGTCTAAAGTGGTACCGGTTTATCACCAAAATATTCCTTTAAAGTTGTGGGAAGAACTTTGGTCGGCATATTGTAGGACGTTGAGCCGGATTGGCAGGGCCTGGTGGGGGTCAGGAGAGATCGCTGACCATCCCTTCATCTGGCTTTATCTCATCCGAACAGAAAGAGAGAGGGGAGGAGGAGAAGAGGACTCTTTGCATGAGCGCTGAAGCTGCCCTTTCTCTTGGTCGGCTTCATCAAATTGTTGCTGACATTTGAGTGCGGCGGTGGAGTGGAGCTCTGGCTCGGGGGGTTTGGGGCAGAGGGATACTTATAAAGCACAAACTCACTCTATCCATCTGTCCACTTTCTCCGCGTTTCTTCTTTCTGTCTGCCCAAACATGCTGATCTGAAATAGCTTAAAATTAGTTTTACCCCTTTACCTTTAATGTGGTCGATCAGCCAAGTCATACGTTGAGGCTAAAGTAACTAATACTGCACTAATGACCAACGGTACCAGCCGTGTAACTCGGGCGTCGGCAGCATGAATCAGATAAACAGCTGAATCAGATCAGTAGGTAATAATAAAATAATCCTCCTCTACAGTAAAATAAAGCTCTGCTGATCCTTCAACACCATTTAACAGTAAATGGTCTGTTAATGTAGAACTGCTGATTCACCGTTTAACCCTGAAGATCAGCTCAGACTGCTGGTCACCATAGCAACACAGACAACTGTCTCAAACATTGATAATTAAGAGACGAATGGACTTATTTGTGTTTATAATCACTCGGCAACGAGAAACTGACAAACACTGAAAAGTCACAAAGCTGAACTCGTTTCTCATTCGCCAGCTTCTTATCCAGATTTTCCCGTTCCACCTTAAATAGTGCAGCAGCTACATTCTGGCACGTCAGACTCCATTGAAGTTGCATCGGGAAACTTCTCGTCCAACGTCAGTGCACTAATGTCTTGGTAGCTAGCTAACTAACATTCGAACAAGAAGCTGGAGATTATCTGACTTCAGCTTCATATCACTGAAGAATTAGGGGGGGTGATAATAAATAACTGCCCCCCTCTTTGAAGGCGTATGATCCCTAAATGTAACTAAAGCCCAGCAGTGAGGAGCTGAACTTTCCCCTCCTTGTCTGATGGACAAACCAGAATCAAACAGTTCAAACACAAATAGTACAACCAGAACAAACAACAGTACAAAGACCAGTACAAAGACCAGCCACCAGACAGTGGGTGGGAAAACACAGGCTTTAAATACATCAGGGTAAATGAGGAACAGGCGGGAACGCAGGTGGAAACCATCAGGGGTGGAGTCACGAAACGAAGGGGCTGGACTAAAAAACCAAAACAACACGAACACATGGACGGGACTGGGAGGGGCCAATCGTGACAAAAACCAAGGCGCGGTGTAACGAATGTTTTTGAATAGAACGTGGCGTCGTTATTGTTGTGCATGTAAAATAAGTACATCCACTTCTGTACTAGTGCACAGATTATCAGTACAGTTATGTCCTGTTTTATTTCTATTATATGGATTATAGATGATATTGATAATAGTTTTGGGTACCTAACCATAAAAAAAATATTTACACGCTCCTAAAAAAAAAAAAAAAAAGTTTGGTTGTCCAGATGTGGCAAATATTAAAACTAATGAATAACAGAACTGAAATTTTCACCTGCGGTCAGATTCGATTTCTGTTTAGGCTTTTAAGTCTTGAATGAAGTGGAAGAAGTGTGGCAGAATTATTGGCTGGAGTTTATGGGGACCCTCCTTTGGAATAGATTTCTTGTATCCCAGCCCCGGTTCACCGCTCACCTCCAAAACTGCGACAGAACCGAGTGTTTTATATGGGTGACCTGTATGGGCTGACCCCTGTGTGATTCAGTCCAGTGGGCTGGTTGTTAGGGATCCAGACTGTGACCGGAAGGTCGCCGGTTCGATCCCCTGAGCCGACAGTATGTGACTGAAGTGCCCTTCAGCAAGACACCTAACCCTCAACTGCTCCCCGGATGCTGTGGATAGGGCTGCCCACCGCTCCGGACAAGTGTGTGTGTCCACTAGTGTGTATGTGGTGTTTCACTGTGTTGACGGGTTAAATGCGGAGGTGAAATTTCCCCGTTGTGGGACTAATAAGGATCACTTAAAAGTACTTAAAGTGCACTTATGTACTCCTACATGCGCTGATGGACACGCTATGCTATGCTATGCCCTGATTTTTTTTTTTTTTGACTAATCAATAAGCCTTGTGTTTCATCCACATAGGTCCACATAGGCTATCTCCCAAACAAGAGGGTGCTTGGTCTCAGCAAACTGGCCAGGTGAGTTAACACGATACATCACACAGGTATTGGCACCTTTGTACGGAGCTGTTGGCTGTAACATTTCTCTGGTCTTAACGTTCAGTCAAAATAATGTGCTTGTTTTTCATATAAAGATTTTTCCACTATAGAAGTTCAAAACACATTTCAGACATTTGACTGAATTGGACGTTAGACGAAACTTCTTTTGCTTCGAGTGACCCTATAACTTAATTATGCTTATATAATTAAAACAAATGATAGAATATTCCACTCTGTCGTTGCTAAAACAGTCATAAGGCTACCCAGACTTGGCCACATGTTTCAGTAGTGACTGTTTCTGTGCTGGTTTTAGTTCATTTTTAGCAGAACTCAAAAACACAGCCAGTACATGATCAGCAAACACGGCTTAGATCAGCTGTTCACACAGAAAACCATCATATTCTTCCTTAAAACATAATTGCAGTGAATTTGTGTTTCAGCAGTGGCGATTTTTAATGGTCAGCACTGATTTTCACACTTACATTCAGTTCAAAACAGATCTAACTGCTCACCATGTGACCACGAGGGACAGGGATGCAGCCTCAGTTCCTGCTATAAAATGCAGGGGCGTGGCTAAAACTAGGCTCCACCCTCGGACTAAAACTCTGGTTTAGTGACATCAGAATGTGGCCCAGCATTTTTTTGATCTCATGATAAATCTACATGTGCCAACTTCACTTTAAAAGAAATTAAAAAGATGAAAAAAATGTTAAAATCTGACTATTTTCACAAGTGTAATTTAGGGATTAGGAATTAGGGTTTGGGACAGAGTCCTCCCAGTAATACTCCAAAGTAGCCTATAAGTGATCTGTTTAGCTCAGTACTCTCTATTAATGCGGTTCAAATGGATCAGAACACAATCTTTATAAACACTTAAGGTCTGAGTACATCATTATTTTTTAATTAGTATTTTACTGGAGCACAGTTTGAACCAATTGAGTATAATGGTCCATATACTCTACCGTTCAGAAGTTTGGACTTCTATTATCAATTTCAAAGCTAAAATCTTTTTACATTTTTAGATTTTAATTTTTTTATAAGTAGATAAAAGTAGCTTAGATGTTTTATTGACTATTACAAGTAAGGATGGGCGGAATTATAGTATTTTATTGTATTGTTGAAAATTGAGTTATATGTCACAAAATTGCTGCTGTCAGAAAATAACCATGAGGGATGTTTTTCAGTTGTTGACATAATTTGAAAATGCCTGTTGCTCTTTACCTTGTGTGTAAATTTCATGATGATTGGATCAAAAGAAAGAAAAAGTCTGTTTTTTTCCTTCTCCTGTAAAGTTACCATTTTGGACATATGATGTTTTGTTCCAACAACAGCGATGTGCTTTTCTTGGCATGGATATCATCGCTGCTTACAAAGCATCCAACAACTGCATGATTCATTACACAATTAGCATAATTAGTTGCATTTAGTGCAGAGCAGTGCGTGAAAAAACGGCTGGATTTAAAGTTTTAGTGTATTTAAAGTGGCTCTGCACGTTCATTTTTGGCAGTTTCAACTGATCAAACATCAGAATACATATAGATATGGTGATGCATATTACGTATTAAGAAAATGTTTTGAAGTATCATGAAATTGTAAAGTTTTTTTTTTCCATTTTACATAAGAGGTTTGAGTGTAGAGCAGTGCCCCGCTGTAATTAACCCCCATTAATCAGACTGCAATCACTAATGAAGCTGCTAAATCTCAGGCTGCCACTCCAGCCACATATTCCCTTCTTTTTTTAATCAGGATGGTCCCTTTGAGTGAGTGAGTAACAGTAAGACGATTAGGTGCGGTGTGTAAGTGACTAAGAAGAGACTGATCCTCTCTGACCCCAATACCCAGGATTAGACTTACTCTAACAGTGCACACACAGTACTGCACTGTTCACAGTGCAGCCTACGCTCTGCACGAGAGACGCTACAGATTCACACGCAAACGCTGCTGTACACATGCAGCCCCACGCAACCGTTTGAGCACCCCTGATCAAATGACATGTTTTGGAGATTTTTTACGTGATCATAAGTTCACACGTCCTCTCCCGTAATGTGGCGGTTTTCTGCAAGTTCTAATGCAGAATTTCAATTTATGTGCTGAATTTAACAGATTAGAAAACAGAAAATGTCCCATAACTTTTGCACAGACCACTTTTCTGTTTCATTTCAAATGTGATACCTTCAGCTAGGAAACAGTGATTGTCCATTAGAATGTGCTGAAGTGTGTCTCTGTAGAGGAAGTGTGAACATATTCACACTTAGAAAATCACCGTTATGTTGTTTGACTGGGGGTACCCAAACTTTTGGATTCGTCTGTACTTACATACACTCATTAATATCCAGTCAAAATGTAAAATGTCCAGTTAGTCCAGGTTATTTGTTGAGAGTGACAAATAAAGAGAACTAAATATATATATATATATTATGTGTGTGTGTGTGTGTGTGTATATGTATGTATGTATGTATATATATACATACACACACACCAATAAAGAACTAAATATATATATATAGAAGTTGGTTGGTCATTTTCTGAAGTAATCATTCGGTGATGCTTTCAGGTCTGAAGCAGCTTGATCTTCTCCTCTTTCTCAGAGATGAAAGCTTTCAGTGCTGTTTATCTGATGGGGGCAGTTTTGGTGTCGACCAGTTCTTCCAGGTGGTTGTTAGGAGCCACATTTTCTCTGTAGCTTATATATATACACACATAAATTCTGAACTCCTGTTTTTGAAGATGTATCGTTTTTTTTTTATACATATTTTCAATATTTTACATTTAATCTCTTCAGAAAAAAATCTCCTGAAAAATGAAAAGCTGGTATTTGTTTTGACTGAAAGTTAAATAAATGAAGGGTCTCTAACTTTTGCACAGGGCAAATATTTTCTAGGACGAATAAAAATGATCTAGACTTTAACGAGCGCTGGTTTAAGTCTTTTTGCATGGTTTCCGTGGATACATTCATTATGCAATGTTCACACGATGTAAAGAGCAGCTGGCAATTTTAAATGGAAAATGTTATGAGCTTTTGATATATCAGTGATGACACACACACACACACACACACACACATCACTTTTTCCGTAAACACAGTATTGTTTTAATAAGCGACCCTGTGAGCTTCTTCCTTAAACAATTACACAGATGTTTTTTATGAAAACGCCTGAAGTGTTTCTTCTTCTCTGATGCTGCCTTTATCACAGGATTGTGGAGATCTACAGCAGGAGATTACAGGGTAAATATTTCTCTTTTTTAAGCTGTCCGACTCCGACACAGCCATCATGTCCTCAGTCATGCTGGTCTGCTGTCACTCAGATGCTCTTTTGGTCAGATACTGCCCACAGATCTGCGCTCTTTCTGAATTTGATTTGCCTCGCTCTTAATCGTTTTCAGTCCAGGAGCGGCTGACCAAACAGATCGCCGTGGCCATCACTGAAGCTTTGCAGCCGGCCGGAGTCGGAGTGGTCATTGAGGCAACGTATGAACTCTTTTTCCTAAACTGTTGATCAGATTTTTTATTTTATTTTTCATTTGGACAATTTTTCCACCAAGAATCTTAGAAATTATTATTATTATTATTATTATTATTATTATTATTATTATTATTTTATACTACACTATACAACCTGTCAGATTGAGTTGGTTGTCCTATTACAAAAAAATTAACAGCAGTAGATTCTGAATACTTTATCTTTACAGAATAATTCATATTAGGTACTGAATAATTCATAGTAGATACTGAATAATTCATAGAAGATACTGAATAATTCATAGTAATTAATAATAAATACATAGTAGATACTGAATAATAAGTATTAAGATTAATAAAAAAATAAAAACAGATTAACTGAAAAAATGCAACGTTATGATCAAGAAAGATTCTTGTATATTAAACTTTTTGAAAAGCAAAATGTCCCCATAATTTTGATGGGCAGTGAAAAACAATAACAAAACGTAAAACTGTATACAAAAAGTTAAATTGGACATCTAAGCTCATTTTGTGAGCGTTCCTGTGCCTTTGTCCCGCAGTCACATGTGCATGGTGATGAGAGGTGTGCAGAAAATGAACAGTAAGACGGTGACCAGCACCATGCTGGGGGTCTTCAGGGAGGACCCCAAAACCCGGGACGAGTTCCTCACACTCATCCGGAGCTGAGGAGAGCCGCACCAGCAGAAACATTGCTCAGACCAGCCGCCCCCCTCCGACACTCACTGAACCCACCAAGTCATCTCTGAATAATCAGCCTTCATGCAGACCCCCCCCCCCCTCTCTGCCCGGCCCAGCGTGGATACGCGAGTTACCTCAGCTACACCCCCTCCCCCAGTCTCCTGCGTGTGTGTGTGTGTATGTGCGCATTTGTGTTTTTATATATATATATATATATATATATATATATATATATATATATGTGTGTGTATATGTGTGTATATATATATATATATATGTGTATGTATGTATTTTATATATACATATCTGTGTGTGTGTGTTTGCGCGCATCATATGGTGCTGTGTGGTTTGTCAGGTGATGGACCTTAGAGGATGAGGATCAGTCTATAGTAGTCAGCTATAATTTTATTTTTGTAACCTGAAACCGTCTTTTACTAATTTTACGAATATTTAATTTTAACTGTATACATGAGCGCATGTATAATCGGATCTGTAGCCAGAGCTTAATCGCCTTGTGCAGTCAAGCCAAAGGAAACCCAAGCAAGAGTGGTTCGGTACAGCGCTGAATTGAGCTTTGAGCCATTTCTTTTGGGCCATTCATGATGAAATTTACAGACAATGTAAAGGCCAACAAGCATTTTCAAATGATCTCAAAAACAAAAATGACACAAATGAAGATATATTTCATCATTTCATCAGACATACTGTATGTTCAGTGCTGTACAGTATGGTCAAGGTAGTAAAGTTTGCATATTCAGTTTAACAGTCTATAAAACTACAGTTTTGACGATATTGTACAATGTTGAATGTAATTTTGTATCTCAAAAAGCATCCAAACCCAATCAGAACCTAATTTTAGACCCCAGCTCAAGCATCAAGTTAATCGTAGCACTTTGACAACAGTCATGAATTCAATTCACCACCATAACAATGTAGTGAATATCTCTGGCAGACGGACTCGGGCTGTGTTGCCGTGTTGTGTCCTGAACACTACTGTTCAAAATCTTTGATTCACCTATCATATGTATCGTTTTTATTATTAGTACTATACCAAAATGTGTAAATTCATTATAAACAAGATGCCAGAAAGTATTTTAGATGTCTTTTTGTATATTATACTGTAATATCTCCCTTTATATTTTACCTGTTAATATATATATATTTATATATATATATTTTTCCAAACAGAATTCCATTCTGTATATTAATTATATTAGAACTTTAAGTTCAGTTTCATTCGAGCTTCATTCTGGATATTGACTTTATTACAATTGAAATGTGGATTTTGAACATTATTAGAACTTCCTCTCTCGATGCTCTACAGGTTCTCCGTTATTTTAGGTTCATCTACAGCTCTGGACTGATCTGGACAAGATGTCTAAAATTTCTGCTTGAAACCTGCACGAAACCGCCAAGTTAGAATGATTTGATACATTTATCCTCAAGTCAATGAGGTTTTTCTCCTTCCAGACGGTGATTTGAAACTTTTGAGCAGCAGTGTGTGTTGAGTGGAGTGTGCGGTTCTGCCTGACCTCAGCGAATCTCCTCTCACTCTGACAGCACGACGTACACGCCGCCTGTGTGCGACTGAACCACCTCGCTGATGAACCACTCGGTACCGCGCTGCATGTGGTGTGTTGTAGTGACACTCTGGGCCTTTCTCTCTGTGCTGTGTTACTGACCGTAGACGTTGTTTGTGCTCTTTCTTTTCTTCCTCTCTCTCTGGAAAAAGGACCAAAGTTCAGCTGTGCAGTTGAGATTGAAGGAAAAAAAAACTAGATATTAACTGCGACAACTGTTGATAAATGTGGTCTTTGATATTGAAGCGTCCGTGAAGTGATGCAAGCCCACATATTGACACACTGACACACTTTTCTATTTAGGGAATTTTATTTATCGGTGTTCTCTTTGAGCTGGAAAGCTTTGGTCTGGGTTCGTGAGCCAATATCGGACTGAACTGCCGGCTGAAGGAAATTTGATTTGTTACTCAAATATTTATACACATGAAGTGATTAGAGAAATACAGAGGAAATGTACCGGCTTCTCGCTACGCCGTTTAATTAACGTCACATTGCAGTTTTATTGTCTTTTGTTTTGCTTGGCTTTGAATTCGCCTGTTTGTTTTTAATTTGTGTCTGAATTACTGTCATATTATCTGAAGGGCAGATACAGTGGTGTGTGTGTGTGTGTGTGTGTGTGTGTGTGTGTGTGTGTGTGTGTGTGTGTGTGTGTGTGTGTGTGTGTGTGTGTGTGTGTGATGGACGTGTATCTAGAGACAGGCTGGAAAACCCCGCTCTGATGTCCGTGTGGCCTTCACCGGGACTGGAGTCCTGCAGACACTTTACAGTATTCACTTACAGCAACTGATGTTCTGTCATTTTGAGTTAACATGACAATAAATGATGTTTTAAAGAAGAGCCTCCAGAAATTATTATTAATATATAAAATAGCTTGGCCTTTCATATCGAGGGCTTTACTGTGTGGCTTGAGAAACAACACCCAATTCTATGATTACACTACACCCATTTCTATGATTACACTACACCCATTTCTATGATTACACTACACCCATATCTATGGTTACACTACACCCATATCTATGATTACACTACACCCATATCTATGGTGACACTACACCCATATCTATGGCTACACTACACCCATATCTATGGTGACGCTACACCCATATCTATGGTGACGCTACACCCATATCTATGGCTACACTACACCCATATCTATGTTGACGCTACACCCATATCTATGATTATACTACACCCATATCTATGGCTACACTACACCCATATCTATGGTGACACTACACCCATATCTATGATTATACTCCACCCATATCTATGGTGACACTACACCCATATCTATGGCTACACTACACCCATATCTATGGCTACACTACACCCATATCTATGGTGACGCTACACCCATATCTATGATTATACTACACCCATATCTATGATTATACTACACCCATATCTATGGTGACACTACACCCATATCTATGATTATACTCCACCCATATCTATGGTGACGCTACACCCATATCTATGATTATACTACACCCATATCTATGGCTACACTACACCCATATCTATGGTGACACTACACCCATATCTATGATTATACTCCACCCATATCTATGGTGACACTACACCCATATCTATGGCTACACTACACCCATATCTATGGCTACACTACACCCATATCTATGGTGACACTACACCCATATCTATGGCTACACTACACCCATATCTATGGTGACACTACACCCATATCTATGATTATACTACACCCATATCTATGATTATACTACACCCATATCTATGGTGACACTACACCCATATCTATGATTATACTCCACCCATATCTATGGTGACACTACACCCATATCTATGGCTACACTACACCCATATCTATGGCTACACTACACCCATATCTATGGTGACGCTACACCCATATCTATGATTATACTACACCCATATCTATGGTGACACTACACCCATATCTATGGTGACACTACACCCATATCTATGATTATACTCCACCCATATCTATGGTGATACTACATCCATATCTATGGCTACACTACACCCATATCTATGGCTACACTACACCCATATCTATGGTGACACTACACCCATATCTATGATTATACTACACCCATATCTATGGTGACACTACACCCATGTCTACGGTGACACTACATCCATATGATTATACGCTTCCAGACAATGAGGCAACATTGTGCGAGAATGAAAAGAAATAATGTAGAGCCGTGTTCTCTGAAGTGGTGAGACCTGGCTTGTGACTGGCTGAATCCATTCCACAGTCACACAATGTTGCTTCTAGGCAACAAACACATTTCTGCAGATAACAACACATACTAACTGGTAAACAAGAGGTTTAAATGCGCCCATTCAGAGATACTAAGACCAAGTACAGGCTTTTTATTGCCTTAATCAAACCCTTTATTGTTAACCCTACTGTTGTCTTTAAATGTGAATAATGTCATTGTGAAGTGAGGAAAATGAGTTTGTTGCCCTGAGGCAACATCATGCAATAGAGGGTTAAGTACTTTCTATATGGAAACTGAATGCATTTATTAAATACATTTAATAACCAAAATCTCTAAAAATGCCCATCATTTGAGAAAATCAAACATATTTGATTCGTTGAATTAAAACATAATATCTCAGGAAACTAGTAATTATTTGGAGATACTACGTCAACAGTTGGACACACTGCTGCCCGAAACCGAGGATCAGGAAATCAGAGGTGATTTTTCTCTCTGTACACATTCAGGACTGTAACTCCTTCTGGTACCACACGCACCTTTTGTCTCTTTCATCCCACGTGTTTATTATTAGTGCAGTTTGCTGGTTGTGAAGTTTCTGAGCATTTAAAGCCACAAACCGCAGTGACTCAGCACTTTCTACACTCTGGCAGTGTGAGTGTTTAAGCTCCTCTGATTGGTTTAAACTGAGAGGAGGCCTCACTCTCAAAAACAAAATGTGGGCAAGACACTGCACTGCCAGAAATAAAGGCTCTGTTCAGGCACAGTTTTCATCCATCAAGGTACAAACAGTGTAAATGTTCCCTCAAAGGTTCTGCAGTGGTTTTAAGGTCTGACTGTGACCCTTAAATCAGTTTCTCCAGGTGAAAAGTTGGTATATGTTCCTTTTCATAACCGAATGTTTTAAAACAGATCAGTAGAATAAAAGCCTGGAGGCGAGAACATCTCATTTCAGCTTAGAACATCTCATTTCAGCTTAGAACAGATCATTTCAGCTTAGAACATCTCATTTCAGCTTAGAACAGATCATTTCAGTGGATTATGGTTCAGTTATGTTCCCTGACTGAAGGTACTGAGATGGAGCCTTGACAAGAGGGGCACTGCCCCAGTGACTAAACACTGCTGACTTAAACCCAGTGACTTAAAGCTGCTCTATGTAAGGTTTTTTTTGTAAGGTTTAAGTATCATTACTAAGTCGGGGGAAATAAAAACAGGCTGATTAAATGTTGAGCGTGTGCTGCTGTGAGTCGCCCTGTAATAATCTTTTAAAAGTCAGAGGCGTCGGGTCAAAAAGGTCTGGATCGATGTTTCGGCCTCAAATGATCTCAAAATCAACATCATACTGATGAAGACGTGATGACAACAGTAGATAATTCACTCACATCCTCAGAAGTTTAGACTGAGCTCTCTCTGGCTGTGTTCACATTACAAGCCTCCTTACTCAAATCAGATTTTTTGCTCAAACCTGATTGGTTTAAACATAATAGGAGGCTTCTGATTGGTTTAAACTTGAGAGGAGGCTCCTGGCTGGTTTAAACTTGATAGGAGGCTTCTGATTGGTTTAAACTTGAGAGGAGGCTCCTGGCTGGTTTAAACTTGATAGGAGGCTCCTGGCTGGTTTAAACTTGAGAGGAGGCTCCTGGCTGGTTTAAACTTGATAGGAGGCTTCTGATTGGTTTAAACTTGAGAGGAGGCTTCTGATTGGTTTAAACTTGATAGGAGGCTTCTGATTGGTTTAAACTTGAGAAGAGGTTCCTGATTGGTTTAAACTTGAGAGGAGGCTCCTGGCTGGTTTAAACTTGATAGGAGGCTTCTGATTGGTTTAAACTTGATAGGAGGCTTCTGATTGGTTTAAACTTGATAGGATGCTTCTGATTGGTTTAAACTTGAGAAGAGGTTCCTGATTGGTTTAAACTTGATAGCAGGCTTCTGAGTGGATTAAACTTGAGAGGCTTCTGATTGGTTTAAACAGAAAGCATGCTTTAGATTCTGACTGGTTTAAACTGGCCTTTATTCCTGAGATTAAACTGAGAACTAAACTGTAGACTCTGCAGTTTTTGCCAATAAGGTTTTCATGACTTCAACAGATAACATGATATGTATTAAGTGTTTGTGCATATTGGGTTTCATGTGGAATGGTTCAGAATGTAACTCAGCTTTAGAAATGGAACTGATCTGAATTATAAGCACTGACGTACCACTCAGATAAGCACATCATGAATATTCATCATGACAATGATGACAGCATCATATCGCTTCGAGATTTCGCAACTCCCACGACTGGCTGGAGTCAAAGAGCTCCACACAGCTGCTTTTTCAAAAGTTACTCTTTAATACTTTGTCTCTGGTTATTACAAAGATGTCAAGCATTGAACACAGACTAAAAATGTATGGACGCACCCTCACAAACAAACAAACAAACAAACAAACAAACAAACAAACACAACGGTTTACGCATAGAAACACATACAGCCTCGCACAGAGAAATACAAACATCAGAGGCCCGACTGAAATCATTAGCCAGCCACAGCGGTCAGGCTTCAGCTGGATTCAAACAGAAAAACTCAGTATTTGTACCTCCCTTATTTCACCCACACCATCTCTTTATGGACTGAAGACCAAAAACATCTGGACGAACGCAGCAAATCTTCTTTAACTTTAAAGGGCATGTCCATCAATTTTTATAAAATTCTGCATAATTCAGTGGTCACAGAGTCATTCAGAGCGGTTTGGTGTGAAATGGTTCTGATGTCTTTACAGTGGTGGTGATGGGAACCAGGGGTCGCCATGACGACAACACAGATATGGACGCTTAATTTACCATCCAGAACCGCCAGAGAACCACCTTACATGGAATGTTGATGGTAAAATAGTGATAAACTTGAAAAAGGACTATTTTACCATGCAACATTCCTACATGCGTCCCTCCACCACGAACGGATTAAATGATTTTAGAGGTGGACGTCTGGTTCCTATCACCACCACTGTGAACAGGTCTGACTCGGAAAGTTTCTCTAGAGCGGAGCGTTTCACACCGAACCGCTCTGAACGACTCTGTTTACATCTCAACCACTTAATTAGGCAGGAATACAGAAATGGGTGGACTTCCCCTTCATAACTGTAGTGTGAAATGAAATGGAAGGAAACAGGGAGGGGAAAAAAGGCAGTTCATGTCAAAATGCAGCGTTTTTTTTTTTTTTCTTTTTTTTTCCTGAAAACATATATGTACAAAATTACACAACACGTCACGTCCCTCTTGCAAACAACACGCAGACATACAAATATATATATATTTATATACACACACATACATCTTTGTTGTACAGACCGGTATAGTTCATAACTTCATATCAGCATTGAAAGTACCTAAAGTGTACTGAAGTATAATCAACCAAAGGACATGCTCAACCTGCACAACAGTTTCTGTCATACGGAGCTTGTGTGATTCGTTTCTGACCATCAATGCGTCCAGCTTTGCTAATAACCACTAAACATTTTAAATCCATATAAAATCCTTTACATTTCGAGTAAATATCAGAGTCCGAAAGAAAGAAAAAAAAAAGGCACTGCCATTTGTTATTCTAAATACGACTTCCCAGCCTGACATGCATTTCTAAAATATAAATTACTTTTTTTTTTGCTCTATTTTCATTTTTTTTCAATAAACATAATGATATTCTTTTTTAAAATATATATGTATGTAATAATATATATGTAAGCCTGCAGTCAATACAGGACATCGGCTCTTGAGAATAAAACAAAAGATTGAAGGACACAGTAAAGCGGTATAGGATACAGTATAGATGCAGGTCGTTAAAAAAAAACGAAAAGAAGAAAGGATAATTATGAAATATGACTAATGCACTAATACACAGAGCTGCTTTCTCAAAGGCTGGAATATGAAGATAGCGCTTCAGTGGTAAACTTTCTCACTGACGGTTTACACCAGGCAGGTCAAACTGGGGGCCTTCCAGGCCAAAGCGCTGCGGAGATCAGCGTCTGCGCTCATCTAACGCTCTGGATTCAGCTCATGAAGGCTTTGCTGATTGGCTGAAGAGCTGAATCGGGTGTGTTTAATAAGGCAGTGAGCTGAAGTCTGCAGTGTTTTGGCCTGAGAGGACTGGAGCCTGACACACGTGGCTTATGGGAGAAATCACACTACAGGCCAGACGTTTGGAAACACCAGCGTTTCTCCTGAAATGAGGGGTGTTAATAGTGAGTTTTCCCTCCTGTCCTGCAGTAACCGCCTCTGCTCTTCTGGGAAGGCTTTTCACTAGATGTTGCAACATTGCTGTGGGGATTTGATTGAGCATTAGTGAGGTCAGGTACTGATGTTGGATGGTCAGCCCTGGAACTCCAACTCATCCTAAAAGTATTAGATGGACATCCATCACTCCAGAGAACGCAGTTGCACTGATTCGCAGCACTGGGGGGCTTTTTACCCCTCTAGCCCGCGCTTGGCATTGGGCATGGTGACCTTGGGGTCATGTATGGCTCCTCCAGAGCATCTCACTGTATTCCTGGCTTTTCTATGGAGATCATATAAGCAATTGCGGCAGCTAAAGGGCCCATATCCTACATTTTTCCTGTATTTTGTTATTTCTTTTCTTCTCTGAGGTCATTTGTGGCATTTTTGTGTGATATCAATTATTTTTGCACTCCTTAGAATTAGGCTGTGCGTTATAACCAAAATATGCAAATGAGCTATGTTCCAATTGGCTGCTTTGTGTTATGTCTCATTCAAAAATCAGTCCAGCCTGAAACTCTCCACAGCATTACTGTGCAGGGCTGAACTGCTGTATGCTGAATAGGAGGATACATGTAAATGAATGTGTGACATCACAAATACAATGGAGTCCAATCACGTTATTTTCCATACTGACTGTATAAACTGGCGACTTAGGAAGCGTAACGTTTACATACTAGACCAAACATCTGTTTGCAAAAAAACTCAAGGAACTATCAAGGAAAACCAAAATGTTCCTTGATAAGGGCCCTTTAAAGCAGCTGAAGGGCTGTCTTATATACGTATTGATACTTTTGGACGTTCTTCCATGCTGTTCTGGCCTGTGGCGTGAGCCGAAGCGTCCCTCGCTCCTGCGGCGCTCCCACGTTTCCAAGCGCAACCAGCAGGTGGAAAAAACGCCCAGCATCATCTGACGTCATCTGCTGAGGTGATCGGGCGTGAAAAACAACGTGACGTGAAGTGAAGCAGCACTAAACAGTCCACAATGAAGGGGAACAACAGGTTCAACGTCGAGGCATAAAATAACACCACACTGCACTGTACAGCATGCTTCCTGGACGTACGGATCCCAGAGCGAGCATTACAACAAGGAGGATCGACCGAAGCCTATAAAATACAGTTTTGAGATAAAGAGAAAACAAAACAAACAAAAATAATAACTTGATATTTGAGATGTACTTATGGTTACCAGCCATAGCGAGTTAATACATATGGTATCTTAAATAATACATCTAATGAATACAATAACCTCTGCGACAATAATAGAAAAACAAAACGAATAAATAATCAATTTGAATCTAATAGTTTTCTTTTAAATGAGGAGTGGCTCTGCTTTACACTGTACGTATACCAACACGCCACTCCGACCAGACGCTCCTGCGCATTTCCCACCGTCCCACTCAAGGCTAATCATACGTAGGAAAGCAGCAGACCGGTTCAGATCTCCCTGAAGGGGAATTCCACCCTACTTTTCCCAATTTCAGCAGTTTGCTCGATGAGTCAACCAATGCATTCCAACTGTTTTGATAAAGGTGAGAGACGTGTAACAGGTGCCCTCTTAAAACTCAACAGCCATAACAAAACATGCATTTCTCACTTGTAGCTCAGCGAAACGACTGGAGAAACGGAGGAAAGTGCACATCATCCACGTTCAGTCTATTCCACATTAGTGTTTGATTAGTTATGACTCGGCTTGAATGGAAAGATAATACACAGTCGTTTTTCTCGACTTTCACACTGAAACAAACCGTGTAGAATGTCATTATGGAACTAACTGTGTAATTAATACATAAATATATATTTACGTCACTGCCGTCAGAGCAAAACCTCACATCTCCAAAGGTAACTTTACAAGAGCTTGAGCTTTAATGGAATGGAGGTTAATGGAGAAATCATTTTTCCCCCAAGTAAATTTGGATCATATCTGTCGGTCCAATCATCACAAAATTTTGACCCAACGTAAAGAGCATGCGGCTTTTTCAAACATGCCACAAAATTAAAAACGGAGATACGAGGTTTGTCCCGACAGCAAACGACTCAGCTTCTGAGTTAATGCCTCCAAAAAGCCACCTCACAGAAGTCACTGCAGAAAAGACTGAGCACTGCCTACCACTCAAATCTTAAGCTAAATGCTCATCCTACATATCCACATATTTAATTTTTCCCCTTAATTCCACTTATGTGTGGATTTATATAACAAAAATAGTCATAATTCTTCTTTACTTAGAATTAAACAGGCTGTTTTTGTTACTGTGCCTTTGCGACTAATACATGTAAATGAAATATGTAAATATACTGTATTGTGCCTCATTTAAAAAGCAGCCCAGGCTGAAACACTCCTTAGAACTTCAGTGTGAGTGGGCGGGGCTACACCGCTGGCTGAATAGATGTATATCTGTCAATGTTTCTGTGACATCACAGAAACGATGTATTTAAAAAAGGCTAAGTAAGTTGCCATATTTGGACTGTATAGGCTGGAAAGTGAACTGTGTGCTTTGAAACATCAGCAATGTTTACATACGACATCAAACGTCTCTCTGTCAAGAACGTTTTCCATGATATGGGCCCTTTAACGCTGTACATTACACTTAAAATGTAAACTATTATGCTGAAGCTACTTCTATAAAATGCAAGCAGGGTGGAGAGAGATATATGCATTATACTCAAAAGAATTGTTAGGGATAATCATTTTAGCTCTATCAGTGTTTATATATATATATATATACTGAAGGTGGACAGTTATTTTTGCATTGTTCCTGGTTCCTCTCACTATTATTGTAACCAAACCAACCAATCCCTCTCCAACTGACCCCAAAAGACCCACAGGTCACTTCTCACTGACCAAATCATGCTGAAATTTTGTAAAACGGGTGGAATTCCCCTTCAAGTCAAAAAGCGAAAACAACACACTGCATAGCCAACACATTAAATGCTTTCTCACTTTCAGAATGGCCATTATATGGCATGCATGAGACAGAGGCGTTCTCTTAGGCAGCTTTTTGAGTGTCTGTGTAAGGCAGATGTCGTCCATGCCTCCCCTTTCTGACCATCATTTAGACCAATCACAGCACAGTATCATAGGGAGAGTCAAAGTGCCTCTTTAACCTGGACTTCGGACTCCGTCGATTCTCTCTCTCTCTCAGTACGTCCGTACTGAGTCTTTGGACGATTTATAGCTTGAGGTGGGGCTGTGAGTGAAGTCCACACTGATTACACAGAGGGGACGCCGGACACATGCGGGGTCTTAACAGGTGCTTTTCCTCGCGCTTCTTCCACGCTTCTTCATCTCCAGCAGCGCGTTTTCCGTCTGCTGCACGTCTTCGCCCCGTCACGCTGCTAATGAGAGGCTATTGCACATCTTAGTGTTCACTTTTGATGTTTCAGCAAAGATTTCACAGCACCAAGTGCAGGACAAACAAGAACTCGTATAAAAAAAAAACGAATCAAAATAAGAAAAACACTAGAAACCCTCACTGAAGGACTCTGAATAGATTAAAAAAAAGCACAATCCTGTTAGATTTCTAATCAAAGCCCCTTTTCCATGCAGAAAAGTAGATGGGCCACAAAGTGGCCGAGAATAATGTCAATCTAACGAGCTTATTCTGCATGGTATACCTACGCCGTTAACAACCTGGCGCTAACTAACAGCCCTATTAAGACAACACTGAAGAAACACAATCATGACTCGCCGATTATTCAATTAATCCTAATCTCTTGGACTAAATGACTCTGTGAAGGCAGTCTGCACTGAAAAGCCTTGGTAGAAAACATGTGCATGCACGTTGCAGCATTTGGCCACCAGGTGGAGCTAAAAACTCACAATACAGTTTTTCAGGTTGGCACTCTTTTAAAGGGACGGTTCACCTGAAAATCAGATCGGCACAGGTTCCCCTCCTTGCTCTGAATGCAGTGAACCAGCCAAGACGTTAGGTGTCTACAGGCATTTTAGGGGGCAGAGGCTTGAAGAAACGCATCAATGTGCAAATATATTGATTTAATTGTCAGTATTTGGCATATTGGTCCAGAGAGATGTTCCAGAGCAAGGGAAAAGGGCACCACTTCAGAATAAGACCACCCTTACGAAGGCAAATTAGTCTGTTAACGCTTAATGGTCATAAATACTTTATAACAGTTAAATAAGAAGGCCAACAGTGACCTGTTGCTTGCCAAATAGTGAGCCCACATTCAAGTACGCTCAAACCTTAGACGCTGCTAGTTACAGACCTTACTCGATCTTCTACGGTCAGCGGTAAACCTCTCAGCTTCCTCACTCACATCACTGCTCCCTATTTATTCACGTTATACGAGCTCATTATTGTATTTATGATGTAGTAACTATTAATAAACTCATTTTAAACCTTTTATATACACGGATCAGGCATAACATTATGACCATTGTCCACTTTATCAGCTCCACTTACTGTATAGCTGCACTCTATAGTTCTACAGTTACAGACTGTAGTCCATCTGTTTCTCTGATACTCTGTTACCCTGTTCTTCAGTGGTCAGGACCCCCATGGACCCTCATAGAGCAGGTACTGTTCGGGTGGTGGGTCATTCTCAGCACTGCAGTAACACTGACGTGGTGGTGGTGTGTTAGTGTGTGTTGTGCTGGTCTGAGTGGATCTGCTGGAGTTTTAAACACCTCACTGAGAATAGTCCACCAACCAAAAATATCCAGCCAACAGCGTCCTGTGGGCAGCGTCCTGTGACCACTGATGAAGGACTAGAGGATGACCAGCACAAACTGTGCAGCAGCAGATGAGCTGTCGTCTCTGACTTTACACCTACAAGGTGGACCGACAAGGTGGGAGTGTCTAATAGAGTGGACAGTGAGTGGACACAGCGCTTAAAACTGTTTGATCCACTTGTACCAGCACAACACACACTAACACACCACCACCGTGTTAGTGTTACTACAGTATGATGAATGATGAAAATTACGTGCTATACATGCTCATTATTGTGTTTTCTGTTTTAATAACTATTAATAAGCCCATTTTAAACCCTTAATAAGGACAGTCTTATTGTGAAGAGGCGCTGCAGAAAGTATTAGGACTCGCACCTAATGACGCAGTTAAATGCTGAGCCAATAATCTCCCGTTTACAAGCCAACCACAAATCACTATTTAAAGCTGAATTATAGCTCCTTTCAAGCATCTCTTCAAAAGCTTCACAGAGCATCACATCAAAAAATCCCATAAAAATGACAATAACAAAGAACCCGGTCTGTCACGTTACTGGGCGGCCCTCGCTGCTGTTCCAGATAACAGAGCAGATTCTAAACAACAGCAGGGATCATATAAAACACAACTGTCGTACATCCCGTCGAGGAGGCCTCTGTTTTTGGGTGACAGACTTCTATTGTATCAGGCCGAGGGCATAAAACTAAAGAAACACCAGACGCGTCGAAACTGATCGACTGCATCTGTGGTCAGAGGAAGAGGATCTGATGTTTTGGTGAACCGTCCCTTGAACAGAACATCAAATTTTCTGCTCCAGCACTAAACAATCCAGTTATATCACAATTCACAAATCCCCAGCGAAGCTCTTTACTCTGCAGGACAGCCCTCCCCAGCACCACACAGTCAAACAGTAAGGGTGTAACAATTACAGCACTTCAAAAAATGCAGCAAAACAAATGAAATAGTCTAAAATAATGTCCTGATGTTAAAATCTTTCAAATCTCATTCAGAGCATTTACTTAAATTGGAGATGGGACTTGAATAAAAGCAGTTAAAGGGCCCACATCTGGCATCTGTCTACTTGTAATATCTTATGCATGGAAAAACATTTTCCAACCCATTTTACTTAGAAGTAAACAAGCTATATTTATTTCTATTATTATATTTGTGCCTTTAAGACAGACATACGTAAATGAGCTCTGTTCTGATTGGCTGCTCTGTGTTGTCCTTTTTAATTAGAAAGCAGTGAAACACTCCTTATAACCCCAGTGTGAAGGGGTGGAGCTAAACTGCTGTATGGTGCATGGTTTTTGTGACATCGCAGAAGCACTAAATACCAATAAGGCAGCTTAGTATCCATATATGGACTGTATTTATAACTCCTTCAATTAAAAAAGGGGTGTTTTACATCATACGAGCCCTTTAAAATGCTTGATACCAAACATTATATGAGCCCTTTAAATTGCTTGCTAGTCATTTTTACGCTGCACTGGAAAACCATTTTTACAGTGTACAGCAATTTAATTTTTTGTATATTTAACACAAAATATCAAAAATCGTATCAAATCTGAAAACGTGCATTGTTACACCCCTATTAAAGACACACAATGGCCACTACCAGCAATTACGTATATATAAGAATTCAAGCTCGAAGACGTTGCCGAGCATTTCTAACCACTGACCGCTTCACATTTTCAAACTCTAGCTCTTATATTCACTTGCCTTTCGCCCAGAACGCCTGTTCCAAACACCGTCCCACATCCGCCGACGCCACTGCAAAAATCCCGACCTGCCGTCTGCCTTCAGTTCACCGCCTTTTACGTCAGAACCCATTTGTGACATTCCTTTCCCTTCTATCTCTCTCTCTCTCTCTCTACCTCACGTCTCACAGGCCCTCCACACTTACGTCACTTTCCTTTTCCCCTTCCTGCTCTCTCTCTCTCTCTCTCTCTCTCTCTCTCTCTCCCGACTTCTGTCCTTCACTTTCATCTTCTCAACTTCTTAAACAGCAAACCACATCTGGAACAAGATGAGCAAAATCCAAACAAACAAACAAACAAAAAAAAAACCCAAACATGCTGGTAAACTGTGCTGGTAGCTGCTGCTGCACACCTCAGATGCTCTGGTACCCTTGAGAGTAGCACTTGTATGTAAACAATGGTGTTTAGTGACTCTACAGAAGCTCTTTTAGACTCCAAGGCTCCGGCTGGACCAAGCGGATTGGCCCGGATTTCGCAGGCCGTGCGTCCGCTGGCTGCTTCTGCTTTTTTTCTTGTTTTTTGGTGTAAAACAAAAGACCCTCGCAGCAGCTCTGCTGAAGAGACCTCCCAAATTCTCTCCCTTCTGTGGAGGAGTGGAGCTTCTTCCCACTCCGTACCTTCCATAGTCTTTCTGTATGGAAGTGCAGCGTTGGAATAGTCCTCCTTTTGGCAATTTCTATTTTTTTTTTCTAAAAAAGGTGATTATCTCCCAAAAAATAGCCCATAATGTAAAAAAGCTGAAGTCGTCATGGTGACGGAAGCCTTTCTGAATGTGATGAACGGCGCTGTGCGGATCATCACGCGCATGCCAACCGCTCACACCGCTCCCATTGGCTGTGTGTTGGTAGATGGGCAGGTGGGGGCGGAGTTTAAGGATAGACGGGGTTCCTGACCTCAAGATGACCCCCCTGACTGCCTCACTGCATGGCTAACTCTGCCTTCTCCTCCTCGTGCTCAGATAGTGGACGTCCGATCAACACCATCTAGAAACACAGAAGAACGTGTAACCGTTAGGAACAGATCACAAGCTTTACTCTATGGTGGAAAAGATGTAAACCTGACATAAAGGCCCTTGAAGAACTGATACGACTTTAAAGCGTCGCCGTAGGGCCAAAACCGTTTTTCATTTCTCACATCATTCAAAACTGCCAGCTGCCCTTTCAGTTGTGTCAAAATTTCATGATGAATGGACCGACAGAAATGGTCCAAAATTGCCTACAATAAATAATTTCACCATCAACTTTCATTAAAAGTAAAGAGCATTTTAGCTTCTATGTTTCTATGTAGCTTCTCTATATTTTGGAGATACAAGGTTTTGTTCTGACACAACGATATACAAACAAGACGTGGCGCATCATGAGGACAAAACCTTTTAGCTCCAGGAATGGTAACTTTACAGAAGGTAAACCTTCATAACTTTAATGGAAGTTCATGTACTAGTAAAATGCAGCTCTTGCCCTTTTAGAAACCTTTTTGAAACCATAGCTGTGTCCCAATTCAGGGGCTGCGTCCTTCGGAGGCTGCATTTGCAGGCTGACTGCGTCACAGTGGCTCGACTAGGCTGTCCCATTTCAAAGGCTCCTTCATACGCGGCTGAGAGACGTGTCCTTTTCTACGGCAACAAAGAATCTAACGGGTGGATCCTGCGCCAGCCAACATATCCCGAGAGGAGAGAACAGCGGCTGAGGAGACGCTTTAAATGTAAGTACTGGGTTTAAACCGAGTCGAATAGCAAATGATACAGATGTTGAAAACTAACGTTTCGTCTTGTTTAAGGAAGCAAGGAGCCGACAGAGAGAAGCACCTCCAGCTCTAGTAGATGAAGAAAATAAAAAACTAAAATCAAGGTTTCTAGCTCCGTCTTCAAAGAGCTTTAAAATAACTTGACAAGAGAGTTTCATGATGCACTGGTAAAGTCGGGAACAGCGTGGCTGTGACGGAAAAAGGAAATCCATGGTAGAAGCCTTTGCGGGGCGAAGGACACACCTTCATAGACCACATCCTTCGAAGGATGCAGCCCCTGAATTGGGACACAGTTCATGAAGTGTCATTTTTTTAGATTTGGAGACCCCTCTGGTGAAAATGTGTAATTGCATGCTTTGGCCCCTTTACCCGACGGGATGAATCTGATGAAAATCAAAAGAGAATTCAAAGGGAATTCGGTCTAAACAGTCTTAAAACAACTGTTGGGTCCAGAAATTTGGTGTTTTTAGATGTGCATCAGAGCACATAAGAGCAACAGACAGCAGTGAGGCAGGCAGGCAGGTCCACTGCTGTCCCTCAGAGGCAAAGCTGGGGGGGGGGGGTGGGGGGGGTGGGTGAGGGGGCAGTGAGGGGTTAGAGAGGGGTTGGTGTGGTACGGGGTAGTTTTGGGGCAAGCATGTTACAGGAACACTGCCGTCTCTGTGGGCAGCGGCGGCCCGGGCGTTCCTCAGCTCACCGCAGAAAGGAGCTGACCAGTGCTCCTGGCTCGGCCTCTGCGCTCAGCTCACACAAAGCTGTGCTTGTCCGGCCCACTGAGGCCCTCTGTTTGAGCTCTGCATTGACGGGAACACACACACCCTCTTATGCAAAGAAAAACTCTGCTCCACATGGGAACCGTTACAGCGCGGAGATCCTTCAACTTTCTCTCCAGCCTGGAGTCACACCCAGGCCAGGCCTGACGCTCACAGCAGTCATTTGGCCTCTGAGCAAGCAGGGTGGACGTATCCTGTGCATTTTGTTGTGGCTGGTGCTTTTGGTCAGGGTTTACATCAGCAAAAAGCAACCGGGAAAGGCTCGCGAGATGGAAAAGTACGATTTCACTCTTCTAGTGTAATTTTCCTCTGCAGTGTAATTTTCCTCTGGACTGTCCCGCGCCGCTGTACTGTTTGACCCAATTATGGAACTCTCTTCAGTTTAAAAGAGCAACTCCACCAAATGTAGAAAGTTTCTGCATAATTCAGTGGTTGAGATGTAAACAGAGTGATTCAGGATGGTTTGGTGTGAAATGGTTGATTGTAAGGATTTCTTTACAGTGGTGGTGATGGGAACCACCAATTAGCCTCCACATCTTCTGAGTTTTTATATGGAAAATAGGGGACTATCATAAAACAGCGTCAGACTTCAGGCGGTGTATTCATAACTATTTCATGTAGGAACTTTCTGTGAGGGAGCTTTTAGAGGGGGACATCTGGTTCCTATCACCACCACTGTGAGCAGTCCTGACTCTGTAAGTTTCTCTAGAACTGAGTGTTTCACACCAATCCACTCCGAATGACTGTTTACATCATAATGATTTAATTAGGAGAAATTCTGAAAAATCGGTGGAATTCCCCTTTAAGGCGCTTCTTCAGTACCAAAAGCTTTCCTCATGTGCTTCTCAGCATAATGACCCATATTCAGTCCTACTTCAAACTGTGTTTGTTCACATTCCAAACTCTTTAGATTCGAGGCCAAAGCTGAAGATGTGCCCATTCCAGCGGTTCCACTGCTTTACAGGAGCTCAGCCTTAAAGGAACACAGACTGGAAATAAAAGCTCCTTAAAAAGACCAGTATTTTACATCTTTTAGGACCAGTTTACTAGAACCAGATTAGGCCTAAGCCTGGATTAAAAAGGACTTTTCCAAGGCTGAATCATCACTGGAATTGCTATTTAGTCAGATTTAATCCTTCTATGTGAAACCGGCTTTTAAAGCTGTCTTTCAGCAAATTAATCATTTTAGTAAGTGACAAACTTACAGTGCTGTGCAAAAGTCAGAGACCGCCCTTCGCTTATTTAAATTCCAGTCAAAACTTACATTACTCAAAAGGATTCATTTTTCAGAAGATGTTTCTGAAGAGGTTAGACATCGGACAGTCCACTTGCATAAAGAAGGAGAGAGTCAAAGCAAAACAGGTGGAAAAAAACAGGAGTTTCCAAAACTGGAGATCAAAAACGGACTAAAAGCTACAGAGAAAACGTGACTCCTAACAACCACCTGGAAGACCTGGCAGACACCAAAACTGCCCCCATCAGATAAACAGCACTGAAAGCTTCCATCTCTGAGAGAGAGGAGAAGATCAAGCTGCTTCAGATCTGAAAACATCCACAGGTGCTTCTGTCCATCCTTCCACTGTGAGAAGACCACTCAGCGCTGTGGGTCTGAAAGGACGTGTAGCTGATCAAGAAGAACCTCGCTGAGAAAAGGAGACGGACACATCAAACAAAGAAGCTGGACGATGGACTGACCACCCCAGAGTCCAGACCTCAACACCACTGAATGGGTTTGATTAGTTCAGAAAATCTAACCAGCTTCTGAGCTGAAAGTGAGTCTCCTGGAAAGACCCTCAAACATCTGATATTTAATATCGCTTTCCTGACACTGAAAGAGGGATAACTTGTGCTTAACGGCTGCTTTGACTGGAAATTAAACAAGTAAAAACGGTGCTCTCTGACTTTTTTACTGTACTAAACACAAGTCAATCAAAATTGACCTTCTGTACCTTGTTTGTTTGTGTCTACATGAAGCACAATTCACCATATATCATTTAGAAGACATCAAATGAGCAGTATCGACAAAGCTGGACTGTAGTGAAGAACCTCCATCAGAAACAGCTCATTTGAAAGATTCGCCGTTTTAAAGAAGAAACATCAAACCAGTTTTAATGGTCCGTTTCCTTCTGCTGAGTGAAGAGTTCCTCCATCTGTATTTGTGTTCAGTGTATTTTTAAAATGACTTCTGAATTGTACTAAGATCACTGAACTGAACCGGACTGTGGTGAAAATGCCCATACTGAGCCACACGTGACGTGAACGTGGCCTTGAGTTGCTCGTGATCAGCGTAATGAGAAAGTGCAGTTTACCTCCTAGAGCGTGTTCGGTCATACTGAGACAGAGAGACTCCAAACGGTTATTAATGTCCGGCTCGGTCACTGGCACCTGCAAATCTGCACACACACAACACAGACAACGTTAAACACACATTATATTAACAACATCTGGGACACATTTCCCCCAGAAACGAGACATTAGGGGAAAACTTAGAAAAAGGGGAAATCCACTGGTTTTTCAAAATTTCTGGATAAATAATACTTAAGATTTTGAAATGTTCTGTTCTGGAGAAACAGCTGTGGTCTGTTTAATGTCTCTAAATTATCCCTCACAGGACGTTATTACACAAAATGGTTATGAATACCTAAAAGATTTGGCCTGAAAACTGCACTGTAAGGATTTATCGCTATTTTACCGTCATCAACGTTCCATATAAACTCAGAAGACTCATGTAGGTTCTCTGGTGGTTCTGGACAGTAAATAAAGTATCTATATTTGTGTTGTAGTCATCGCGTTCCCTGGTTCCTGTCACCACCACTGTAAAGACATCAGTGTCTCTATAATCAACCACTTCACACCAAACCGCTCTGAATGTGTCCGAGTTTCCCCTGTGGGGCTTAAAGGTCCAGGCCGCTGTGGGGCAAGCGGCACTAAGAGAGTGGGCTATCTCTCTTTCAGAGGGACGACTGGCAGGTTGGATGATCCTCAAGTTCTCTGGCCTTTTGCTGAGTCAACAGCACAGGGCCTTCAGAAATCCCTCACTGGGCAGGAGAGCTGAGTTAGCCACTTGCTGGACACGCTGCACGATCCAGGGGCTATTTTTGGGCACCAAATCCTCTCAGGCCCCTCCACACAGCCCCCAGCTTTCCCCTGAGTCTGTGCCCATGTATTCCTCACTTTATTCAATCTGTTAATCTGACTAGGCTCAAAAGGAGAGGAAGAACGTGGGAGGCCAGACTGAGAGGCTGGCTTTTAGCTCTATACGCTGGACACAGGCTTGTCCAACTCATTACAGAGCGATACAGAACAGGCACGTATTCAAAAGCGGCTCTTTCCGCTATATAGTCTACTCTTCTCTTTTAAAGGGCTGGTTCGGTGACAAAATCAAGTGTACACAGTCTTGCACTTCTCCAGATATAGTTGGTCAGTCGTTATATTTGCTGCCCAAAATTTGCTTCTGCATCTTAGCGCCAGAGCTACAGGGCTAATGTTGCTAACAAACACTAGGAGTCAATAGTCACCCAAATCTTTTCCTGTAAACACACCCACAACACTTCTCTCAACCCGCTGTAACTGCATCTGGCTCTTCATGATGGTCATGCAGATGTGATTTCTGCTATTTCTATTTATTAGTAACTGTTACCTTTTGATTTTCAAACGGAATATACAGTCGTGTGCAAAAGTTTGTGCACCCCCGGTCAATTGAATGTTTTGTCCATTTTCGTAGTGAAAATAAGCGAAAATAAACAGACACACACTGTTTTAATGTATAATTACTGTTCAGTGGATGAATTTAACATACTGGGAAAAAAAAGCCAACATAAAATCCAGCCAGGGCAAAGGTTATGCCACATTTTACAGAATGCTTTTAATAACATTTGCATTACAATGCCATGTTTGAGGCCCAATCCCGTTTCTTCTTTTTACCCCTACCCCTTGTTTTGAGTGTGAGTGTCACCTTGACCCTTGGAACTGAGCTACAGGGCAGTGGTTGAAATCTTCCCTCTGAAATGTGCAGTGGTGGACAGTAACTGAGTAACTGAGTAAATGTAATTAGTTTCTGTACTTTAGTATTTTTGGTGTATCTGTACTGAAGTTTCTCCGTTCTGGACTTTTTCCTTTCACTCCACTACATTTCAGAGTCTAATATCCGACTTTTTCCTCCTACATTTTGAGAAATCTGTGGTTCCTTTTGGTTTCTGTGTGTATAAAAACGTAACATGTCAAAACGAAAGAAGCGCAAAGCCAGAGCACCAATCAGGGCCCAGCGGTCACTTTGTTTAGAGCTGGTTTTGACCTGTTGGTCATACCGACCCAGTGCAGCACGCGGTTCAACGTCAGCGCAGCAGCGTAAAACTTTGGGAGAGTCTGTTCAACATAAATGATGAACTAACCTAACTTTGTGTAAATAGAGCTCAATATAGAAATATGTCCACATATGCAGTCGAGACTGACGCGGCTTTTTTCTGAATTTCTACAAACACCATTTCATTTTATAGTAAATGAGTTTGGGCTGGTTTATGTTTATGAACAGACGCCTACAGATCAACATAGTAAAGGAGCTCATCTGTGATCCTGAGTTTAAAGCCAGTTTTTATTCAACTTAAACTTGGAACTAAGTTGTAAATAAATCTGAAACTGAAACTTTGCTTGTGTGTAAAAAGTGATTTCAGAGCCACTCGGTTCTCCCTGATGGAAACTGTTTACCTTCAGTGTTTTGTGCTTCTGATCATTTTAATAGACGTCAGCGTCACTAATTAATGACGTTCTATTAAAAGACTGGTTTACTAAGAGAGACGCTGGAGGACTTTCACCTGAAATGAGTTCATGAAGCCAGTCTGGTTATAAAAATGATAACAGGACATCAGAGCCAGAATTACTCTTTTAGTACTTTTACTTTATACTTAAGTACATTTGAAGGTAAATACTTTAGTACTTTTACTCAAGTGGAGGTCTAAAGGGAGGAACTTCTACTTTTACTGGAGGAATATTTTACCTTGGGGGTCTCGACTTTAACTCAAGGACAGGGTTTGTGTACTTCATCCTCCTCTGGAAATTAGACCCTCAAATAAAAGAGCATCACTTCATTAACATTAAATTTCTTGTTTGAATTACCTGTTCCACCTTAAAAGGAGCCACAGTTACATTCTGGCGCTTCAGGTGTCAGAACTGCTGGACTATTTAAGGTGGAACAGCAAAGCTAGCTAACTACTGAGACATTAGCAGGCTATTAGTGATATTTTTAATGCTTGCTATGAAGAAAATGACCAAAATACACTGATATGATATTAATCTTAACTACTAAGATAATATAATAGTTATAATTATTATAGACGAAATTCTCCCATTTGTGGGTTTCTGTGGTCTCTCGCTCAGTCATCTTGTCAGTTTGTCCCTTTTTTGTAGCCCCAGCACTTCACCCCACCCCTCTATCTCAACAAGAATCAGGACACTCCACCCCCAGACATGAACGCGCAAAACAGAGGGCTGAGGGCTCAGTGGGAGGGGCGAGGGGTGGAATGGGATTGGGCCTTAGTCTGTTCCCTGTAGCTGATGTTTTCTCTGGGAAATTCAATAAAGACGACTGTATATTTGCACAGACACAACAGAAATCACTGCTTGCTGCGTTCGGCTACTCTGCGAGTAGTCCTAAATAACATCTACCATTCTGTGCAACCTCAACAAAGACCTGGGTGCGGTTTGAGCGGGTTAGGAGAAGTGTAAGGCAGGCATTTACAGAGAAGATTTGGGTGACTATTGACTTGCAGTGTTTGTTAGTGAACCAAGCTCCAGTATGTTAGTCTCATGGCAGTTTTACAGTTGGACTCCATACAAGTCTTGGCTGATCTGAACATGTAGGGAAGTGGAAAACTGGAAAAAATGTGATTTTTTAAAATATTGTCATGATTTTTATTTTAGTTGCGTCACAAGCTACAATTGTAAACAAGCAAACACAAGAACAAGAACACACTTCACACGTCAGCGGCCTTTTATGTGGTCAGCGCTTCACTGACAAAACAAATCAATAACAGTTAATGTGTTTCCATACTGATGCAACTGTGCTCAGAATACGGGATAAGGGCACACGTCCCTAACGCAGCACACGTCCAGCACTAAAAGCGGCATGTAGCTGCTTTAATACAGAGATCGGAAAATCAGTAGCTCATAGAAAACTCCACATGCTGAGAGAGAGAGAGAGAGAGAGAGAGAGAGAGAGAGAGAGATAGAGAGAGAGAGAGAGAGAGAGAGAGAGAGAGAGAGAAAGAGAGAGAGAGAGATAGAGAGAGAGAGAGAGGGGGAGAGAGACAGAGAGGGCCGGGACTCCAAAGCTGTGGTATACAAAGACACTCATTGTAACAGCTGCACTTTTCCTTCACACACACACACACACACACACACACACACACACACACACACACACACACACACACACACACACACACAAGCATGTTTGTTTTTATACACTTTCAGGACATGAGCTACATACATACATATGGATACACACAATGATCAGGCGTAACACTCTGACCACCTCCTTGTTTCACTGTCCCTTTAATCAGCTCCACTTACTGTATAGCTGGTCTCTGTAGTTCTACAGTTACAGACTGTAGTCCATCTGTTTCTCTGATACTCTGTTACCCTGTTCTTCAGTGGTCAGGACCCCCTGACCAGAGATGGACTACAGTCTGTAACTGTAGAACTACAGAGTGCAGCTATACAGTAAGTGGAGCTGATAAAGTGGACAGTGAGCGTAGAAATGAGGAGGTGGTCATGATGTCACATCTGATCAGTGAACATCTGTAAGTATCTGTATGTATAGAATTTTGGAACCCTGACATTAACCTCAGCAACCTAAAACAAATGGTAAAAAAGAAATCAAAACAAATAAAAAGTAAACTTTACAAAGTCAGGATCACTGTGCTGGTGCAAAAATGATACGTTTTTATAAGTCCGTTATTTTTCTGGTTTTCCTACAAAGTTTTCGTCCCGGAAATGCACAAAAACGGAAACACGCACTTCAGGTCTCCCCCTCATTCCACACTGCAGAAGCACAACATCACTTCTAATAAAGACGACAAGCTAACATGCTGATGTCAGCTTGCGCAGTGGCAGCTGCTGAGCGGAGCGACGGCGCTGGAGAGATCGTCTCTGAGGAATGTGTGTCAGTGGAACACTCAGCTGACGAACGCAGCAGGGAGAGCGATTCGCTTTAAAAACATGACCTAGACTCAGCCTAAAGCCAGTCACAGGCAAATGACCACAACAGTAACGCTCTCAGTTCAATAAGCACAGTCAGAAACCGCTGTACGATTTCTGTGGGTCCAACCTGACGAGGCAGACTCTGAGCTTTAAACAGCAAAGTCACCTTTAAACCTCAAATCTCAATTTAAAAGTAACACCATAATTCAAGGATGGTTAAAGGGGGCCGACGTGTCCACACAGGCATATATCGTCTAGAGTGGCACTTAAGCAAATGAGGAACCTGATCACTGAGCACATCGTCTGATCAAGTTTCCTAAGCGGCTAAAAAATATCTTAGGCTACTTCTAACCCCCCCCCCCCCATTTCATTAGCTTAGCAATCAGTAACTATGCACACACAGACAAACTCTATGCATATATTTAATGTATTGACATATATACACATCGAAATCTTCTTTACAGGAGAGGGGAAAACAAACTCTACTTTTAATGTAAGTCAATGAGACCAGAATTGTTGTCCTAGTAATTTTGGGCCACTTTTTTGGTCCATTCATTATGGAATTTACACACAATGTAAACAGCAACAGGCATTTTCAAATTATGTCAAAATCTGAAATATGCTATACTGTCAGCTCAGGTCGCCGGTTGGATCCCCTGAGCCGACAGGACGTCACTGAAGTGCCCTTGAGCAAGACACCTAACCCCCAACTGCTCCCCAGGGATAGGGCTGCCCACCGCTCCAGGCAAGTGTGCTCACTGCCCCCTAGTGTGTGTGCATTCACTAGTGTGTATGTGGTGTTTCACTGCAAGGATGGGTTAAATGCAGAGGTGAAGTTTCCTCGTTGTGGGACTAATAAAGGTCTCTTCATTTTAATCTGAATCTATACTTAAAAAACAATATTTTAAGATGCTAAGTTTGGGGGATTTGGAGACCTCTCTGGTGGAAATGTGTAACTGCACATAATGGCAAGAACATTTTGTATTTCTTTACTTTAGCACCCATGTGTCACTCAAAAGGCCCACGACACAGTCTAACCCCGCCCCCACAAAAATATTAGAATTTTCTATTAATATTAGCCCATTTCACAATGCGCTGCACTACAATCCCCAGCATGCACTGCAACGTAATGTGTGCTCTGACTCTACGACCCCAACAACAATCAGTGGTACAGTGGTTATACCTTAATTCTACACTAGTACAAGAGTCTGTGTTTTACTGCTGAAGTTTGTCTTTTTTATTTATACGTTTATGTTGTGCTTTTTAATTGTAATTATTAATGTCTCTCCTTTTCTGCTACTTTATTTTTGATGATCTTTTTTTTTCTACCTGTTGTTTTAACTTTGCATTGTGAGGCGCTTTGAGCGGCATTTTTAACGTATGAGCGGTGCTATATAAACATTATTATTATCATTATTATTATTATTATTATCATCAGTACAATGTTGATTCTGAGATCGTTTGAGCCCTTAACATTGAGCTTGACCTTCTTTGTGTGTCTGTGTGCGTGATGTTAATACATAAAGACGTGTGACGTGGTCTGAAGTCTCCTGACCCGACGCCTCTGACTTTTAAATGACAATATCAGGCTTTACAGGGCGACTCACAGCAGCGCCCGCTCAGCATATTTGAGCCTGTTTTCGCTCTCCTCGCTCAGTAATGACAATTTTATCACAAAAAAATCTGACATAGTGCAGCTTTAAGTGTGTCCCTTGTGTCAGAATGTAGAAAATCAACAAAACGTAATTTGACTAAAGGTGTTCAAACTTTTGCATAAGGCTGCATATTTTTCATTTGTGCTATTTAACGTACACAAACGCTCCTTCCACATGAGTTTAGCCTTTTCCTACTCTGAGGATGCATGCGGAGAGGTGTAGGATGTAAATGAAACAGTGGGAAACGACACCTGAAGTCATTAAACACGACGAAAAGGTCCGAAGAGTCTTCCCTGATAAATAAAAGGGTATTTGGGACATGGAACTGGAGTTTGATCAAGATTTATGGACTTCTTTTTGTTCTGGTCTATTTCCTAATTGTACCTCAATTCATGTGCATGAGCTTAATTTTAAGTTCATTCATAGAATTTACCTGACACCAGTACGTCTGCACAGGCTATCTGCACAGATCGGACCTGTGTTTCAGTGCCAGATGCAAAAAGGCACGTTTACTCTTTGTTTTTGGACCTGTGACAGAATTCATTCGTTTTGGAGGGCGTTCTGTTATCGAGGGCGTTTCTGATATTCAGCTTACTATGTCTCCCTTGTTGTATCTGTTGAACGTTCAGCTCCATGAGACATGTGACTGGTGGATGAGACGGGCTTTGGTCCTCTCATCAGGCCCCTTCAGCGAGGATGTGGGTATCTCATCTTTCGTCCCTGCTCCCTCTAGAGAAGCTGACTTTTGACCTGCGTCAACAAACTGCCAAGTTCTGGCGAATCTGCTGCGCTGTCTATTAATTAATTAATTAATTAAGTGACCCATATTAGTCCCACAACGGGGAAGTTTCACCTCCGCATTTAACCCATCCGTGCAGTGAAACACCACATACACACTAGTGAATACACACACACTAGGGGGCAGTGAGCACACTTGCCCGGAGCAGTGGGCAGCCCTATCCACGGTGCCCGGGGAGCAGTTGGGGGTTAGGTGTCTTGCTCAAGGACACCTCAGTCATGGACTGTCAGCTCTGGGGATCAAACCGGCGACCTTCCAGTCATGAGGCTGGTTCCCTAACCTCCAGCCCACGACTGCCCCCCAAATCACAGTGGTCACCGCCATTAAGAAGCGCCAGGAATGAGGTTCGGACCGTTGCTGTTATGGTTGACGGTCCGTGGCGCTACCGCTGCACCACGTGAGTGAGATTCTGGGAATACCTTATGAAGTTTGGTTAATGCCCTTCTCCTTTCTTCCTATTTTTACATTATTTTTACTCTTCTCGTCTTTCTCAATCATTCTGGTTTGTGACTGCTGCGTGTTTAACGGTGCAACATTGTCAGTTCGGATGGACGGTGAGAGAACAGCTTTGCTGTAAAGTCTTCATGCCTCATTTTTCTAAATACGTCCATATTTTAAAAAGATGAAATCAGGGATTTTGAATAATAAACGTGGTCTGATGGTGCCGTGATGCGGAGAGGACAGTCACTCTTACCTGACTGCTGGAACATGGCCATGGTGTGTGGGTTGGTGTGGACGGGGAGAGAGCGAGTCCGCTGGACCGAGCTGTGGGTGCGACTGGGCATGCTGTTACTGCCCCCGGGGTTGGCAAACCACAGACCCTACACAAACACAACAGTATCAGCATCACACATAACATCCTTCAAGAGGCAGATGCAGCACGTTTCATCCATTTCATACCCTTGCAGTGACAGTCCAGCCACAAATCTAATTTCACAACAGAACCCTTACCACTGCACTGACTAGCATTGAGCTGAGTGATGAGGGAGATGTGAGGGTGGGGGTGGGGGTGGGGGTGGGGGGGTCATCCTACCCACCCAGACAGTGAGGCCGTCCACTTCATTGTATCTACAATCTTTTTCCATTTTATCAGGTCCACCTTACATATAGGTGCACTGTGTAGTTCCACAAACAATACCGGCTCTGTGGGAGTCCTGACCATTGAATAACTGGGTCAAAGGGGGCTAATGAAGTATACAGAGAAACAGGTGGACCACAGTCCAACTACAAAGTATTCCTATATGGTCAGTGGAGCTCCTACTACACACTACACATTTTTAAAAAACCAAAGAGTAGAATAAAACCTTTATAATAAGACCTTTATTTCTGAGTGTATATCAGACTTCCACATGGGCGCCTGTCTGTCTTGTGAGGAACAAATGACGACTTTCTGCCCGTTTGCCCTTTTTTGTTTTGCCAAATTCCAAAAGATACAAAAATTTTCATCTTGTTCGTTCAGGTTTCATTTGGCATTAAATCTGATTTATTAGCGAATAATCGATCTTTAGACAAGCACCCCCCTACACCCCCCTACACCCCCCCTCCAGCTGTGTCACCAACAAGAGGCACAAAAATAGTTTTTCAACCAGCTAAAAAGACCAAAGTCTACAGTCTGGCAGCAAAACAGTCATTCATCCACTGTCTGTCCTTCTCTCTCTCTCTCTCTCCCCCTCTCTCTCTCTATCTCTCCCTCTCTCTCTCTCTCTCTCTCTCCCCCTATCTCTCTATCCCTCTCTCTATCTCTCTCTCTCTATCTATCTCTCTCTCCCTCTCTCTCTCCCTCTCTCTCTCTCTCTCTCTCTCTCTCTCTCCCTCTCTCTCTCTCTCTCTCTCTCTCTCCCTCTCTATCTCTCTCTCTCTCTATCTCTCTCTCTCACTCACTCTCTCTCTCCCTCTCTCTATCTCTCTCTCTCTCTCTCTCTCTCTCTCTCTCCATGTGCTTCACTCTCTCCCCTTCTCGGCCCTCCTGCACAGAGAGGCAAGGAAAAACAGGAAATGCCTGTGCACTGTTCTCACTGCCTCTCTCTCTCTCTCTCTCTCTCTCTCTCTCTCTCCCTGTCCGTCTCTCTCCCTCCCTCCTTTCTTTCTCTCTCCCTTTTATCCCTCACTCTCTTACATGCTCTTTTTCTCTCCTCCCTCTCTCTTTCTATTTTCTGTTCTTTTTCTCCATCTTTCTTTCTTTCTCTCTTCTCCTCTCTGCCGCTCTCTCAATCTCTACTTTCTCTCGCTCCATTCTCTCTTTCTCCTACTTAGTCTCTCTCCTTTCTCTCGCCTTCTTGTCTTTCTCTCCTTTTTTCTCTCTTTTTCTTCCCCTTTTTCTGTCCTTCTTTCGTTTTCTTTCTCCTCTTTCACTTTCTCTGCTTGCCTTTTCTTTTCCTTTCTCTTTCTTTGTCGCTCTCTCCTCTCTCTCACTCCTCTTTTTTTCTTCCTGTTCTTTCTTGAGATATTTTCCCCACCTTTCTCTCCTCTCTGTTGCTTTCTCTCCATTCATCTACCCGTCTTTCTCCCCTTCTCTCTTCTCTTTTTATCTCCTATTTCTTTCTCTCTCCCCCCCCCCCCCCCCCCCCCCCGTTTCTCCTCCATGCCTCCTCACTGTGCTGCCCCCCTTCAGTCACCCCTCTCTCTCAGTATGACTCATCCCGACAGTCGTGCTCCCCTCACCCCTCCGTCCCCAGCGTGCTGGAGTTTCCTGCTATTGTAGTGATGATGCAGGGGAACGTTAGAGCAGACGGTCCGCGGTGGGCGGAGTTACCACTGCTGCTCCAAATCCTGCACTCCTCCATTCAGCGCTGATGATGGAACAGCTCAGGAATGCTGCGAACTGGCTGGATTTGACCTCACGTCCCACCCTCAAATGCGTCCTTTCATAGCAACCATTGCTAGGCTGGATAAGTTTTACAGACCCGGCAGAAAACTCACTCACTCTAATGAGTCTGTCAGACTTTAGAGTCTCTACGTCACACTGAGTCTTAAAGGAACGATCTAATCTACACTTGCTCCATTTACCCCATCAGCCAAGACACGCCTGGCGTTCAAATTCTGTTTCTTTAGTTCAGCGCTGGAGCTAACATTGCTAACAAACAGCAGAAGTCAATAGTCACCCAAATCCTTTCTGTCAATACATCCCCAAAACTCCGCTCCACCAACTCAACCTGAGCTTTTATGTACAAAATAAATACTCTGAAGTCCCATATTCTGACAAAAAACACTGCACTGTGTGCTACAGTTACACAATTAGGCTTTTTAAGAGCAGCACTTTTGCATGTATGTGTTTTTCTTTACGCTTGCACCGTCTACCCTCTCTATTAATGGAAAGGAACCTTCTTGAAGGGACTTCATTGGAAAAATGCCTGATCCAGATTGAATACTGTAACGCCGGGGGAGCGAGGAGGCGGACGCACGTGCTGAGATAAGCGACTTTTATTGTGGACAAATCCAGGGTCAGGGTCAAAACGGTCCAGGTTCAAATAGCCAACACGGAGAGAATGAGGGTCAGACATGACAAGAGAACACAGAAATCCAAATACTTCACACCAAACTAATATCAAACATCAGACATATCAAACACGATCAAACAGCAAACAGTACAAAGACCAGCGAAAAACAAAGGGCCAACAAGGGGCCAACAAAGAGTCCTCGGTCATTTCCTAATTAAGTTGGTAGTAAATCTTGATGTCTAAGGCCCTCAGTTCAGCTCCTGAAGTCCTACCCAATGGTAGAGCTCAATTGGCTGCATCTGCTTGAGGTGGTCAGTGTTTATGACACTTATCTGACTGCCCTGTTTGAGGTGGTCAGTGTTTGTGACACTCACCTGTCTGCCCTGTTTGAGGTGGTCAGTGTTTGTGACACTCATCTGACTGCGCTGTTTGAGGTGGTCAGTGTTTGTGACACTCACCTGTCTGCCCTGTTTGATGTGGTCAGTGTTTGTGAGACTCACCTGACTGCCCTGTTTGAGGTGGTCAGTGTTTATGACACTCATCTGACTGCCCTGTTTGAGGTGGTCAGTGTTTATGACACTCATCTGACTGCGCTGTTTGAGGTGGTCAGTGTTTGTGACACTCACCTGTCTGCCCTGTTTGATGTGGTCAGTGTTTGTGAGACTCACCTGACTGCCCTGCTTGAGGTGGTCAGTGTTTATGACACTCATCTGACTGCCCTGCTTGAGGTGGTCAGTGTTTATGACACTCATCTGACTGTCCTGTTTGAGGTGGTCAGTGTTTGTGACACTCACCTGTCTGCCCTGTTTGAGGTGGTCAGTGTTTGTGACACTCACCTGTCTGCCCTGTTTGAGGCTGGTCGGCGTGCTGCTGGAGCTGCGGGGGGTGTGCGTGTGCCCCAGCAGGCCGGCTGTGCCCAGCAGGCCGAGACGCTGCACAGGGAGACTGCGGGACGGGACGGGGAACTGCCTCAGGTTTCTCCTGCCGGATACACCACTGCCCACACAACCCGCACTGGGGAGGGAGTTAGACTGACCAAACCCACGGCCACTGCAACACAAACACAGAGAAAGCACAGTCACTCAGCAGCAACATGACATCACACCATCATCAGAGAGGAAAACCTTGAGGGACGGGTCATGCTGAGACTCGTCACGGCAAAGAGAGGAAGAGTCAGATTAAGATTTTAAACTTTCACTTCTTTACAGACCAGAAAATTTCAACTGATCCATCTCCAAATCTCGCCCCTGAATTCTGACTGTCCAATTGTTGCTTAGCAACTGTGGACGCAGTGATATGGGAATTCTGGGCCAGTGCCAATATCTGATATTTTAATGTACCTTTCTTTAGACATTGATGCCGTTGTGTCAAACACAAGGACTATGCAAGGCAGAGGTGGACGAAGAACACAAACCATGTTCTTGAGTTAAAGTAGACACCAGAGGTAAAATATTCCTCCAGTAAAAGTAGAAGTTCCTCCCTTTAGACCTCCACTTGAGTAAAAGTACTAAAGTATTTCCCTTCAAATGTACTTAAGTATAAAGTAAAAGTACTAAAAGAGTAATTCTGGCTCTGATCTGGTCCTGTTATCATTTTTATAACCAGACTGGCTTCATGAACTCATTTCAGGTGAAAGTCCTCCAGCGTCTCTCTTGGTAAACCAGTCTTTTAATAGAACGTCATTAATTAGTGACGCTGACGTCTATTAAAATGATCAGAAGCACAAAACACTGAAGGTAAACAGTTTCCATCAGGGAGAACCGAGTGGCTCTGAAATCACTTTTTACACACAAGCAAAGTTTCAGTTTGAGATTTATTTACAACTTAGTTCCAAGTTTAAGTTGAATAAAAACTGGCTTTAAACTCAGGATCACAGATGAGCTCCTTTACTATGTTGATCTGTAGGCGTCTGTTCATAAACATAAACCAGCCCAAACTCATTTACTATAAAATGAAATGGTGTTTGTAGAAATTCAGAAAAAAGCCGCGTCAGTCTCGACTGCATATGTGGACATATTTCTATATTGAGCTCTATTTACACAAAGTTAGGTTAGTTCATCATTTATGTTGAACAGACTCTCCCAAAGTTTTACGCTGCTGCGCTGACGTTGAACCGCGTGCTGCACTGGGTCGGTCTGACCAACAGGTCAAAACCAGCTCTAAACAAAGTGACCGCTGGGCCCTGATTGGTGCTCTGGCTTTGCGCTTCTTTCGTTTTGACATGTTACGTTTTTATACACACAGAAACCAAAAGGAACGACAGATTTCTCAAAATGTAGGAGGAAAAAGTCGGATATTAGACTCTGAAATGTAGTGGAGTGAAAGGAGAAAGTCACCAGAACGGAGAAACTTCAGTACAGATACACCAAAAATACTAAAGTACAGAAACTAATTACATTTACTCAGTTACTCAGTTACTGTCCACCACTGACGCAAGCTCTACACAATCCTCCCAGGCCTGCAAAAGTAGCTTAATTTTCTATTAATATTAGCCTGTTTTACAATGTGCTGCACTACAGTCCCCAGCATGCACTGCAATGTAATGTGAGCTCTGACTCTCCAACCCACACAACAATCTTTGGGACAGCAGTTAGACCTCAATTCTACACAGTTCTACATAATTCCACACCGGTCATATCATCAAACGCTCAAGCTGCATTTCAACCAACATAAACACCTTCCACTCGCTTAGAAACTGAGCCCAGGTTTTAATGAAGAAAGGATGTCAGGCATGTAATTCAAGCAAATGGGTAGGTTTAAAAGACTGAGCTTAAATTTAGAATATTTCAAGTATTCATGTAATATTTCTGTCTACTACAAGTGCCTGTATTTTACTGTTGAGTATTTTGAGCAAACAATGGCCAGTTTTGTCCAGTTTCAATAAAAATGAATTTCTTTGGCCCATCTTGGTTGAGATTTCTTAATATGGCCCCTTTAGTGGTTCAGTTTGACACCCCTGGTTTATTTCATGTAGAAACTGCGATGTTTTTAGCACGGCCGCAAAAACAGCATGCAAATATTTTAGTGCAGTTCTCAAGCCTCATTCAGCTCTTCCAGAGCACAATCAATCAGCAGTATCTCCCCCAGACCCACCGCCCACCCACCTTCACCCCCCATCTTCGCACTCCATCCCAATGTCATAGTAATGACCCCAGTCATTACTTTCACATAATGAACAAGGACCTTGTCTTACCAGAACCTTGTCCATTAACCAGCTTCTTCCTCCGCTACACTCTTAAAAAGGTGATTCTTTAACGTATTTTAGTAAAGAAAATGGTTCTATATAGAACCAGGAACACTCCAAGAACCCTTTGCATGGTTGAAGGGTTCTCTGTATTGTGAAAGGGTTCTTCAGATTGACAGAGAATGGGCTGTAGATGGTTTTATATAGAACCTTGTTGAAAATGGTTCTATATAGAACCACGAACACTCCAAGAACCCTTTGCATGGTTGAAGGGTTCTCTGTATTGTGAAAGGGTTCTTCAGATTGACAGAGAATGGGCTGTAGATGGTTTTATATAGAACCTTGTTGAAAATGGTTCTATATAGAACCACGAACACTCCAAGAACCCTTTGCATGGTTGAAGGGTTCTCTGTATTGTGAAAGGGTTCTTCAGATTGACAGAGAATGGGCTGTAGATGGTTTTATATAGATCCTTGTTGAAAATGGTTCTATATAGAACCACGAACACTCCAAGAACCCTTTGCCTGGTTTAAGGGTTCTCTGTATTGTGAAAGGGTTCTTTAGATTGACAGAGAATGGGCTGTAGATGGTTTTATATAGAACCTTGTTGAAAATGATACTATATAGCACCCAGTCCTTGTATCAGACCTACTGATACAAGCTTGATCTCGTAACAATAGTAGAACCCTTTTGGGTGCTACACAGAACCATGTTTAAAAAGGTTCTATATAGAACCATCTACAGCACATTCTCTGTCAATCTGAAGAACCCTTCCATACTGCAAAGAACCTTTTAATTAGGCAAAGGGTTCGCAGAAGCCAGAAATTCGGCCACAACAGAAACCGAAACTCCAGGATAGTCTTGTGCCAAGATTTGGACACCAGTTTTAACATGTTGCAAAATAATAAAACATAAAATACTTGTGCCATAAATTATGCACAGGCCACATTTGGAGTCTTCTGATACGTTAAATTCAGCAAATCAACTGTGCACACTTGTGTGTGTGTGTGTGCTCTGAGTCAGTGAACTCTACCTCCTCTGCTGACGGTATCCTGCCATGTCCACGAGGGTTTTACGAGGGAACGAGCGAAAGAGCTTCTGCACTTGCTGTTTCCATGACAACAATCTCTTCTTCTGCGTCTCTGTGAAAGCCTGAGAAAGAACGAGAGGGAGGGATAGAAGAATGAGTTACAATATCATCGTGAGTCATAGCCCGCCCGAAAAACCCACCACAACCCCCTCATTACCTTATATCTCAGGTTATTAGGCTGTTCACTGACTCTACTAATACAGCCTAATACACCTTATCAGATTTCTGAATATTTATATAGCAGACACTGAATAGTTTATGGATACTAGTTATAGTAGTATTAGTTCATCAGTAACTATTACTAAATGATAACCTTGCAGTTTGAAGAGCTAAACAACACAGAACGTACAATCAGGAGAATAAACCAAAAAAACCCAAACATTTAAATATGAAACATCATTAAAAACACATTCAATCCTAAAAATAAACAAAAGTAAAATCAAAATTTAAAAACATTAAAGAGCCTGATGTCCCACCGAGTGGTGGAGTTTCTCAGTTTACAACTTTAAAGTTAAGTCTTCCATCTAAAACTCTTTTTAGAGACAGTATATCACACACTGGACCTGAAATACTGAATGAAAACAGAGCGAGTCTCTTCTGCACTCACCTCATGGATTAGGCACTTATCGATGAGCTGCAGGTATGAGCTGATGTTCTCCTCATCCGGCCGTGAGACGAGGAGCTGTGTGCAAACTAAAAAATAAAAAAAAAGACAAGCAGAGGTTCAGAAACCCAAACACACCAAAATAACCGGTTTCGGCATGGCACGGTATGTGGTAATGAAACGCTACCTGCTCTGCCTGCTTAAACAGAAGAAAAAAAAAACGTCTAAGTTAACTTTTTCCTTGGTATAGTGTGGTCACTAGACTTGAGCCTACAAAACTAGACCAAGAATGACCAAACCACACCAGGAACAGCCAAATTAGACCAAACCAAACCCTACCAAGAACAGCCGAACCACACCAAGAACAGCCAAACTTCACCAAACCACCCAAAACCACACCAAGAACAACCAAACCATACCAAGAACAGCCAAACCATACCAAACCACACCAAGAACTGACAATCCACACCAAGAACAGCTAAATTGGACCTAACCAAACCCTACCAAGAACAGCCGAACCACACCAAGAACAGCCAAACTACACCAAACCACCCAAAACCACACCAAGAACAACCAAACCACACCAAGAACAGCTAAATTGGACCAAACCAAACCCTACCAAGAACAGCCATACCACACCAAACCACATCAAGAACAGCCATGCCAAACCAAGAAGAGCCAAACCACACCAAGAACAGCCAAACTACAACAAACCACACCAAGAACAGCCAAACTACACTAAACCACACCAAAGCACACCAAGAACAACCAAACCATAACAAGAACAACCAAACCACACCAAGGACAGCCAAACCATACCAAGAACAGTGACACCATACCAAGAACAGTGAAACCATACCACACCACACCAAGAACTGCCAATCCACACCAAGAAAAGCCAAACCACAACACGAACAGCCAAACCCTTCAAGAACCCAACACGTCATCAGTAGCAACGTAATACACACATAATGTGTTTACTTTACTGATTTGTGCATTGATTTCTTGCAACACTCCATCTGGAGGGCCACGTTGCACCAAGACCTTGCCATAACCCTCTATCCCAACGACAATCGGGACAAACCTACCCCAGGCGTGAATGCACAGAATGGAGATGTAGGGCTATGTGGTAGGAGCAGAGAACTTTTAGAGAGAAGAATTTCCACTCTGTAATGTCTTCCCGGTTTCTCAAACACTAGAGGGCACTCCTGAGCAAGTCCAAAATGAATGGGTTAATATGGAGCATCTGAATAAAATCCTAGTTTATAAATGCTTAAACATTTTTAATGTTAAAGAATACAATCATATCCTGAACACAGAACATCAGAAAACATTTTTGCACTGCTGTTATATTTTAAGAGCTTTTAAACTCGAGCTATAGGAGTTTAAAATGACACCTCTTTGACGCTCATGATGAGCTGCTCTGCTCACCAACCAATCAGCATTCAGTAGCAGTAATGTTAGCATTCTGCTGCCCAAAACCCATTTACTGAAGAAAAAAGGAAAAATACAGGCGAGATTTCTTTGTTTTTTTAGTGAAATCCATCCTCCTACTTTCTGAAATGAAAGGAAAGTTCTGGGTGAGTGATTAGAAACTATTTTAACTTTTGGTTTTTAGCCATTTAGCTCCACTGACCCCCATTCATTTGGGACTTGCTCACAGGCGCCCTCTGCTGTTTTGCAGTCATGTTTTTGATGTAATAGAGGAAATAAGAAGTGGCCAGGCTCCTCATAAACCGGCTCTGGTAGAGGAAGGAGTGAAAAGGGACTTAGCCTTAGTGTCTATTTTTGGACGGTGTATCTATCCAGCTGGTCCAAAGGATAAGCTTTCACAGATCAGACCTACGCCAGAGAACTCCCACCTGCTTCCCACCGTTTAAATCCCACACCTAACCCATCAGCGGAGAGCAGGTGTGTACCTTTGCCCATAACTCGTGTGAACTGGGCGGGGATGTCCCCCTCAGCAATGAGTGAAGTGCTGGCCTCAGACTCTCCTCCGCCCAGATGAGACCCGGCCAGGCTGCTTTTCCCCTCGGCACTCAGCAGGGGGCGCTGTGAGGAATCCTCCACACTGAAGGCTTTAATGGGCGTCAGGATGATCTGATGGAGCTCCTGCAGCGGAGCACGGAGATTACCCCCCTCCAGCACATCCTACAAAACAGGGGGAAGACAAAAAGAAGAACAGAGAAAAAACGAGTCAACAAGACAAACAATGATAGAGAGAAAAAAAGATCTAAACTAAGTGAAGGGAGAGAGAGGAGAGCGGGAGTGAAAAGGGGAAAGAACGCGGAGAGAAACAGAGAGAAGACAGGGAAGAGACAGAGAGAGAGGGAGTGAAAGGGGAGAAAGGGAGAGGGAAAAAAGGGGAGAGAAAGAGAGAGACAAGAAGCCAAGAAAGAGAAAGGGACAGTGGGAGAGAAAAACATGAGAAAGAGAGTGAGAGGGAGCGATAGAGAGAAGAACAGAGAATGAAAGGGATTAGAAGAGGAGGAGTGAGAGAAGGAGAGAAAGAGAGAAGAACAGAGAAAGAAAGGGGTGATAGAGAGAAAGAAATGAGAGAGAAAGAGGAGAAAAGAACAGAAAGAAAGGGGTGAGAGATAAAGAGAGGAGAGAGAGATATAGAGAGACAGAGAGAGAGAGCCAGCGAGAGAGAGAGAAAAAGAGAGAGAGAGCGAGAGAGAGAGAGAGAGAGAGACCGAGCGAGAGAGAGAGTGAGAGAGAATTGAGAGAGAGAAAAAGAGAGAGAGCGAGAGAGAGAGAGAGAGAGACTGAGCGAGAGAGAGAGAGAGAGAGACCGAGCGAGAGAGAGAGAGAGAGAGAGAGACCGAGCGAGAGAGAGAGAGAGAGAGAGAGAGAGAGAGACTGAGCGAGAGAGAGAGAGAGAGAGCGAGAGAGAAAAAAAGAGAGAGAGCGAGAGAGTCAAACCTTCTCCAGAGAGCGTAGCATGTTCTGCCTCTCTTTGAGTTTCTGGATGCTGATGATGATCTTGTGTCGTGCTCCTTTAGTAACGTTCTACACACACACACACACACACACACACACACACACACACACACACAGTACGTTACCTGTGTGAGAATCATTTTCAACACTTCTTTACTGTGTTATATCGTTTGTTGATTTGTGCCACAGCAGTTATTAATAGTCCTTCCTCGGTCTCCTTAATCATCATCATCATATTTATCATTATTGCTAAAATATTTATACTGTTCATATGAGAACTGACCACATTTAGGGTAAAGGAAAACTATGCGAATTAGTTTTTTGGTCGAAATGTTCTTTTAAACGTGCACAGCGCTAACCTGCGCCTCCAGCTGCTGCTCCGTCAGTGACATCATCTCCTCGTAGGTCATGGAGGAGAAGAGGCCGGCGTACTTGTGGAGGCGAAGACTCTTCAGCCACGCCGGCACATCTGCGGGCAAGCACACACAGGTTCTTACACATGCACCTCGCAGATAAGAGTACAGTCATGGGAAAGAGTTACACACGGCTTGGCTCTGCTGGAGGGCTGATATCAATGCTGCACTGAAGGAACACGTCAGTGTTTTTCAGCCCTGTCTCTACGTGCTGCATCTGTATCACATCGCCACTGATTATCATTTCAAAGCTAATGTTATTCTGGTCCATTTTGAGTTTAGCCCCCACTCGTCCCATCCATGCTCCACTCATGTTCTTTCTTAGCAACTATTATGAAGTCAGGCTATCTTTCCAGGCAAAAATCCCATTTAACTTATAATGCGAAAAACTACAATTCCTACAACTCCTCAATCCATACAGTCCATTTATGGAAACAAAACAGAAAAAAAAAGAAAAGAAAACCCATTGACTCAGTCCAGCGTTATTATTTTGGTCTAAAAAAATATATATACATATATATATATATATCGTTGCTGTCTGAACAAAACCTCGTATCTCCAAAATGGTAACTTTACAGGAGAAGGAAAAATACATTTTACTTTTAATGTAAGTCAATGGAACCAGAACTTTTTGCAAGTCGCTTTTAGCCATTGTTCTTTGTCCATTCATCATGAAATGTACACACATCTTTTCATGGGACGACACTATAGAGATGAAACTTGGATATAACAAAGTAGCCAGTGAGCAGCTTGTATAGCAGTGCAGCCATTAATGTCTAAACAGCTGGCAACACAAGTGAGTCCACCTCACAGTGAATGTGTCCAAATCGTGCCCAAAGTGTCAATATTTTGTGTGACCACCATTATTATCTAGCACTGCCTGAACCCTCTTGGGCATGGAATTCACCAGAGCTGCACAGGCTGCTACTGGAATCATCTTCCACTCCTCCATGATGACGTCACGGAGCTGGTGGATGTTAGACACCTTGTGCTCCTCCTCCTTCTTCTTGAGGGTGCCCCACAGGTGCTCAATTGGGTTTAGGTCTGGAGACATACTTGGCCAGTCCATCACGACAGCCATGCAGGCAGAGTTGTTGCATTGTGCGGCGTATGGTCTGAGCACTGACAGGCTGACCTCCCACTTCTTCAACCTCTGCAGCAATGCTGGAAGCACTCATGCGTCTATTGAAGCCAAACTCTGGATATGAAGCTGAACTTGTGGACTTAACGTCTTTGGTCGACCCTGGTGGGGCCTGTTCCGAGTGGAACCTGTCCTGGAAAACTGCTGTATGACCTTGGCCACCGTGCTATCGCTAAATTTCAGGGTGTTAGCAATCTTCTTATAGCCTAGGCGTCTTTGTGGAGAGCAACAATTCTACTTCTCACATCCTCAGAGAGTTCTTTGCCATGAGGTGTCACGTTGAATATCCAGTGGTCAGTATGAGTGATTGGACCCAAAACACAAATTTAACAGCTCAGCTCCCCATTCACACCTGGAACCTTGTAACTCTAATGAGTCACATGACACCAGGGAGGGACAACGACACAGTTGGGCACAATTTGGACATGTTCTCTGTGAGGTGGACTCGTGGTGCCAGCTATATATATATATATATATACACACACACACACATATATATATATATATATATATATATATATATGTATGTATCACTGCTGTTGAAACAAGACCTTGTATCTCTCAGGAAAAAAATACTTCACTTCTTGTCCAAGTAATTTTGGGCCATTTTTTTTTGGTCCATTCATCATAGAATTTTCGTACAATGTAAAGGGTAACAGCTATTATCAAACTATACATTCATATTTTATTGACAATAGAACATAGAACACATATCAGATGGTGAAAGTGAGACAATTTACCATTTCATGACAAACATGAACTCATTCAGAACTTGATGGCAATAACGCATCTCAAAAAAGTCGGGATGGTCGTGTCCACCACTGTGTAGCATCCCCTCATCTTTTAAGAATATCTGGGAAGTGAGGACACCAACTGCTGGAGATCTGGTAGAGGACCCTTGTCCCATTCTTGTCTGATGTAGGATTCTAGCTGCTCGTCAGTCCTGGGGCTTCTTTGCTGGATTTTTCATGATGCACCAAATGTTTTCTATTTGTGAAAGGTCTGGACTGCAGGCAGGTCAGTTCAGCACCTGGACTCTTCTTCACTGAAGTCATGCTGTTGTGATGGATGCAGCATGTGGTTTAGCATCGTCTTGCTGAAATATTCAAGGCCTTCCCTAAAAGAGATGCTCTCTCGATGGCAGCATATGTTGTTCTAAAACCTCTATATACTGTTCAGCATAGAGCCTTTTCAGATGTGTAACCTGCCCACGCCATAGGTACTAATGCAGCCCCCAGACCATCAGTGATGCAGGTGCGTAGATAACAAGCTGGATGGTCCCTCTCCTCTGTAGTCTGCAGGGCATGGTGTTCGTGGTTTCCAAAAAAAAAGTTAGAATTTTGATTAATCTGACCTCAGAACAAAATTTCCATTCTGCCTCAGTCCATTTTAAATGAGCTTTGGCCCAGAGAAGGTGGCAGCGTTTCTGGGTTGTGTTGACATATGGTTTCTTCTTTGCATGATACAGCTTTAACTTGCATTTGTGGATTGTAGAGTGAACGGTGTTCATAGACAATGATTTCTGGAAGTGTTCCTGAGCTCCTGCAGGGATTTCCAGTACAGAATCATGCCTATTTTGAGTGCAGTGCTGTCTGAGGGCCCGAAGATCACAAGCATCAAATATTAACTATATAAATATTGAATTTATAACGTCCCCTGCATAAAGGGATTTCTCCTTTTGATGACATTATGTACTGTAGCTGGTGGTACACCCAAAGTCTTCACAATTATATGTTGAGCAACATTTTTCTGAAATTGTTTCACAGTTTTTAGGTGCAGTTTTTCTCAGATTGCTGAACCTCTGCCCATCTTTGCGCCTGAGAGACTCTGCCTCTCTAAAATGCTTTTTTTATACTCTTTTTATATTTTATATGTGAGTTAGTTGCAAATTGCTCCTCCAACAGTTTTACTGTTTTTTTTTAGTAGTACCACTTAGGAAGTTACATTCCAATAAATCTAGTGTAAAATAAATTTGAGCTTAAGTTTAAAATTGGGCATTTTTATGTGCTATAGCGGCACGCTTTACCATCTGGCACATGACGCAGCGCTTCACGTCTGGTGTGCAGTAGCCTTCAGCCGGCTGCAGTAGTCTTTCTACATTTCCTTTTTTGGACCAAACAGATCAGAAACTCAGACCAAAACACAGCACGCTGGCTCTACACTGCCCTGTAGTAGAGTCCAGTCTTCCCATGGTTTTTAAATATTAGAACATATAATGTTTACAACATTTATATGGTTATAATAATATTTCATATTGAACTTTCATGACTATTCAAATATGTTTCGAGCACCAAACCTAAACCTACAGTCTTCCATCCTAGTGTGCATTTACTGGGCAGAGCATGGATATCTCAGTGTTACCTACTGCACCTTTAAAATAAACATCTAACACCTGGCATTTCTGATGCATCTGAGGACGGAAAGGATAATGAACTGTTCAGGTTTGTTACAGCAGTACTCTGAAGACTCTCTGGGACCCCTGGAGAATCTCCTCACCCCTCATTCCGCTTCCCTCCTCGTGGAATGTGCTGCGAAGTGCGGCCCCCAGCCCGGATCCGTCCTCCATGTGCTCGCTGCCACCGCTGCCTGATGAAGCGATGCTGCTCTGGGGCGAGAGGGGCGCATGATCAGGTGCCGCCCGGCCCCGCAGGTCCTCCTGGGACAGCCAGCCATGACCCAGTGGGGGGTTAGAGGGGCCGCTCATAGGTGGGGTCAGAGACACTGAGCGCTTCAGGGGACTGTGCTGACCCCCAGGCATGACTGTGGGACACACACATCATGAAATAATGTAGGGTTATACATGTGTGTGTGTGTGTGTGTATATATATATATAAAACCGCCTATAATAATAATAATATGCATATGTAAGTACATATATGTAATCGGTCCCATTTATGTTACACAGTAAGTATCTACCAAATGTAATATGACCCATATTTTATATACAGGTTAGTATCTATATGTAATAATAAGTCCTATATGCATTAAATATATCAATGTGTTTGGGACAAAACCTGGTATCTTTCATGGTATTTTTCAGTTTTTGACATCATTCAAAAAGGAGGCCAATTGCCTTTTGTGGTGAGTAAAAACGGCATAACGAATGGACCAAAAGAAATGACCCAAAATTCCTTTATTTCCATTAAACATTCGGAACTTTTTCCTTGTTCCGTAAAGTTACCTTTTTTTGGAGATTTTGTTCCGATAGCAGCAACATTTACGCATCTATATAGTCCCATTTATATTACACATATGTAATTATTTATGATACATAACAACATGTCCCATATGTATTATACTAATATAAGTATCTATAAGTAATAAAATCCCATTTGCATTATACATGTCTAGTGTAAAAATAATACATATCCTATATATGTTAAATATATATGAGTATCAATATGTAATATGCCCCACATGCATCCTATATATGGTAACACTTTATTTAGATAGTCCACTTCAGTTGCTTTGTAGATACTTAATTTACTTTCAAGTTACATTCAACTAAATATCTTCTAAATTAACCATAATTTTCTTTAACTCTAAAGCTGGATCTAAACCTAACCTGAACCTTAACCTTCACCCAAAACCTAAACCCAACCCTCACCCTGGTCCTAGCCTTAACCCTGCTCCAAATCCTAACCCTAACCCCAACGTTTGGGACTATAGTGGACTATCCAAATAAAGTGAGACCCAACAATCTACATGTAATATTTAAATCACGTTCCAAATGCCTTGTAAATATGGAAGCTCCTATTAAACCGATTTACTTGTTAATGAATGAATCCAGCTTTGCAGGACACTTTCTCAGGCCACACCACAAACGGAGCATCCTGACGCAATTCTGACCGTTTAGTTTCTTTCCACCTCTCTCAGAAACTCCTCTGTGTGGCTGGTGGATGACGGTGTGTTTGGCGCTTTACCTTCGTGTCAACATTAACTCCATATTAAGCTACACAGGATCTGTTTGTTTCGTCAGAGGAGGAAAAACTGGCAGACTGGAACAAAGTCTTTTCCATTTCACCTGCGCTACAGCCGGACCTTTCTTCAAGACTTTCCACTCACGGTTCAGAGGAACTGGTAGGCAGCAGGAATCGGTCGGTATCAAAATTCTGTTCCTGCTACCAATGAGTTAAAAATTTTGATTTAACCGTTGTAAAACCCACGATATACGCACACCCATGACGCATCACAACTGAACTGTGCATCACACGAAAAAAAACCTTTGTGCTGTTGATGAATAATCTCTGACTCTAAAGCTGCTCGTATGGACCACCAAGCATACTGGCGAAGGAAGAGCCTGTTTTCTGTTAAAACTGAGCGGCTGACAACTTGTTTTCTTAACTAGAACCAGGCTGGTCAGCTGGCTAACAGGCTAAAAGAGCCAACAGCCTAAACAGCTCCATCATTAATACCACAGACTCACAGTGTGATTAACGGTAAAGCCGCAGTGTAAAAGTCTAAAAAATATTATTTGAGTGGATCAAATGTTCATGTTTCAGCCAGAAGCCTCAAACCTAGGCTGAAACCCAAACAGCTCTGTACTCCCTATATAGTGTTCTAGCTAAGACAGTTTAGAGGTTCTAGCCTCTACAGACAAATAGTGCCTTGTTTACCGAGTGTTGATGTGTTTGAGTCCCAAATGGCTTCTTCTTAGCTGTATTTTGCTCTGCTGGGCTGCAGGATCCAGTATTTAAACTCCTATGTAGTGCACTATGTAGGGAGAGGGCGCCACTGGATTGGTGCTAAATAAGACTATCTGGTAATCTGGTGACCAAAAAGTACTATTAATGTCAAAGTTTTAGAATTAAACAGTGCTGTGTTATCAGATGTTCGTTGTCATATGAAAGAAAAGTTTAAAAATTAATTTTAAAATGTTTGCAATAAACAGCGATGGGCGACAGAACGGTCTCCTCATTCAGTGGTCCGTGGCTGCTTGGCAATCATACCGTACTCTAAAGGAACTACATTTCTTGTTTATGTCAATTCTAATTAATAAGAACTTAAACTGCTTTCTGAAAAGTTGTGTATTTTATCATAGTTTATGTTGGCTGCTGTTTAATAAAAGCAATAAGCCATTTGAGGCTGTGATTTTATCACATGGAAGGGAGTTTTAGGGACTCCGCTTCATGTCCTGCATAAGAACACCCTTCCTGTAATAAAATAGCAGTAACACACTGCCTCTTGTGGCTTATTGCTTTATTAAACTCTAATAACCAGCAAGAACCCACAAGCCATGTTTACATGCAAACTAATAATCCATTAATAATCCAACTAATAGCTCAATTGGAACAGAATATGTCCATGTAAACATCTCAGTTGTAATGGTCTAGTCTGATTGAGGTCATTCGGAATACAATTCCCATCTGAGTGAACGAGGTTGGTAATCCTGTAAATAATTTTTTAAATAGAATATCTGTGTAAATGCCTGAATCCAATTATGTTCTTCTTCTTCTTCTTTCGGCTGCTCCCTTTAGGGGTCGCCCCAGCAGATCATCTGCCTCCATCTTGCCCTATCCATTGCCTCCTCTACTTTCACACCGACCATCTCCATGTCCACCTTCACTACATCCATAAACCTTCTCTGAGGTCTACCTCTTCTCCTTCTACCCGGCAGCTCCATCTCCAACATTCTTTGCCCAATATATCCACTATTCCTCCTCAACACATGTCCAAACCATCTCAACCTGGCCTCTCTGGCTTTATCTCCAAACTGCTCCACCTTCACCGTCCCTCTGATCTGCTCATTTCTAATCTTGTCCAGCCTGGTCACTCCCAACGAAAATCTCAGCATCTTCATCTCCACCACCTCCAGCTCAGCCTCCTGTCTTTTAGACAGAGCCACAGTCTCCAAACCAGACATCATAGCAGGACGCACTGCTGTCTTGTAGACCTTCCCTTTCACTCTTGCTGCTATCCTTCTGTCACACATCAGCCCTGACACCCGTCTCCACCCACTCCATCCTGCCTGCACCCTCTTCTTCACCTATTTTCTACACTGTCTATTGCTCTGGATGGTTGACCCAAGATATTTGAAGTAATTATGTTCCCTATATCTATATGAATGATCTGTGTAAGCTCCCTTATATTAACACACCACTATAGAAACATTAGCAGGTTTAGTGGGGCATGATGATTTGTCGGTGCGCCAGCTTGTATAATCGCCTTGGAGATACACTGACCAATAGAACGGGACACTCTGGAGTCAGCCACACGTGAACCTGAGGTCACCAAGACCAATGCCAAGCGTGGGCTGGAGGGGTATATAGACCCCCCCCAGCATTCATAATCAGTGGGACTGTGTTCTCTGGAGTGATGGGGCTCCATCCAATACCTTTGGGATGGAGTGATCCAGAACTGACCATCCAACATCAGTATCTGACCTCACTAATGCACAATCAAATTCTCACAGCAATGTTCCAACATCTAGTGTAAAGCCTTCCAGAAGAGTACAGGCTGTTACAGCAGCACAAACTCACTATTAACACCTTCATTTCGGAAGAAACGCGGACGTGTGGTGTCTCAGCTGGGCTTAGCGCTGCGTGAGAGTTTGTAGGGCAGGTGGGGGTGGTGGAGGAGCAGTGGTGGGGTTAGGAGAGGATGGAGAACACAACGCTTTACTCACCGGTGTAGGGCCGGGCTGCTGCTCCTATATGCGGAGGTTTAACTGTTTGGACTATGTATAGGCCTTCACGGCCGGTTTAAAATAGGAGCCCAGCTACCATTACAAGTTCCAGTCCCTAAATATTAGCCATTTCCCCTAAATACAGACACCACAAAGGATACCTTACAAGGGAAGAGCTGGAATGGCATGCGGCGCTCAGTTAGGGAGGTACCGTGGGGGGTGGAAGAGTCTGTTTTTGTGTCGGCGACAAGGAGGCCACGAGATGCCACGCTAAAAATTGAAATGAGGTTTTTCACTGTTAATGTACCTCAGGACTGCGCTCTTTTTATCCTTACCTATAATTCATGCAAACATCTTTAACCAGATTTATGAAGCAAGCCAATAAAAACTCATAAGATAAAACCTGTTCAGCTCACAGTATAAGCTGGTTAGGAGCTGAAATTTGTTTTCACCACAAGATTTTCTCTTGAGCTTTTTTTTTTTTGGCTGGCCAGATGTCTGAATTATTTTTAATTTTATTTTCTAATTTTGTTCAGCTGTTGCGAGGCAATATCAACATAAAGAAACAAACAGAAACAAAAAACAAGAACAATATTAAAGAGTGTTTTTTTTTTATAAAGAAAGGCCAAAATAGGTTTATTTTCATTAACAGAAAATATTATTAAATTGGAAACTAGTGTGAAAAAAGTAAAAGAAATTACTCGTTAACTCATTATAATAACAATAAACAAAACAGTCAAAATAGGTTTTATGTGCAGGCTAGTCAAGTTCTTCCACACCAAACTGGCTCATCCATGTCTTTATGGACCTGCTTTGTGCACTGGTGTGCAGTCATGTTGGAACAGGAAGGGGCCGTCCCCAAACTGTTCCCACAAAGTTGGGAGCAGGAAATTGTCCAAAATCTCTTGGTGCTGAAGCTTTAAGAGTTCCGTTCACTGGAACTAAGGGGCCGAGCCCAACTCCTGAAAAACAACCCCACACCATGATCCCCCCTCCACCAAACTTTACACTCAGCACAATGCAGTCAGACAAGTACCATCTCCTGGCAACCCCCAAACCCAGACTGGTCCATCGGATTTCCAGACGGAGAAGCGTGATTGGTCACTCCAGAGAACACGTCTCCACTGCTCTAGAGTCCAGTGGCGGCACTTTACTCCACTGCATTCCACGCTTTGCATTGCGCTTGGTGATGTAAGGCTTGGATGCAGCTGCTCAGTCATGGGAACCCATTCCATGAAGCTCTCTACGCTGTTCTTGAGCTGATCTGAAGGCCACATGAAGTTTGGAGGTCTGTAGTGATTGACTCTGCAGAAAGTTGGTGACCTCTGCGCACTATGCCCCTCAGCATCCGCTGACCGCTCTGTCATTTTACGTGGCCGACCACTTCGTGGCTGAGTTGCTGTCGTTCCCAATCACTTCCACTTTGTTATAATCCCACTGACAGTGGACTGTGGAATATTTAGTAGTGAGGAAATTTCACGACTGGACTTGCTGCACAGGTGGCGTCCGATCACGGTACCACGCTGGAACTCACTGAGCTCCTGAGAGCGACCCATTCTTTCACTAATGTCTGTAGAAGCAGTCTGCAGGCCTAGGGGCTCGGCTTTATACACCTGTGGCCATGGAAGTGACTGGAACACCAGAATTCAGTGATTTGGATGGGTGACTGAATACCTTTGGAAATATAGTGTATCGATATATATACATATAGTTTTGCTTCTCCAGCTGGTGCAAGTTGACATCATCAAAAGTCAGAACATCTGACAATCCATGTCTTTTTTCCACTGTGCGTGGCCATGTGTCCTTAATGTGACTCTCAGATCAGAATCATTCAGCATTACCATGGCAACAGCGCCGAACAGACGTTAAAGCCTGTAAACGGTGGAAAAGCAGCTCATCTCACCTTTTTCTCCTCCGTCTGGCTCTAATAACGAAGCTGAGAGCTGATCAGAGTTAATGATCTTCTCAGCGAAGCTCGTTCTGCTCGTTAGTTTGTGCTGATGATGCAGTGATTCAGTCACGTGACGTTACTGAGTAGGAGGAGCTCATGAGGGTCAGTTCAGGAGCCGGTTCATCACATTAATGACGGATTTGAATCACTTACCTAAACGAGCGTGAACCGTCAGAGAGATCGGATCTGAGCAACAAGGCTTGTAATGTGAACGTAGCTTCATACAGGATATAAGAATTTTTCCATATGACTGTATGACTTTTTTTTATTATGCACAACAGATCAAACATAGTGAGGATTAGGACAGCTAGGATGCTACTAGGTACCTTCCCAACTGAATTAACTAACATTTAGATGCTTTTTTCTGCTTAAACAGAAAGAAAGGAATGTGAAATGATATAGAGAAAGAACACAGGCGGAGGCGTTACTGTTAAAGCTTCTCCTGGAGTCAGCATTAAACCTGCCAGCTTCATCACATATTCATATTAATCACATCACTGCTGTCGGAACAAAACCTCATATCTCCAAAATGGTAACTTCACAGCTCTTTATATCTTTACCTATAATTCATGTAAACGTACTAATCTTTACCCATAACTATCTTTAGGAAGCTTCATGAAGCAAGTCAATTAAAATATACAAAATTTATCCTTTATTTGGCTGTATATTTAAATTTTGTTCAGCTGTTGGGATGCAATATCAAATTATTTATGATTAAATAAAAAGGCTTTATGCTACTAAAACAGAATAAGGAACATTTTATAAAATATTTTTTATGGTTATTATCATTGACAGAAATTATTATTCAAAAATTATAAAGAAATGTAAATTGACACACAAAAAAGTGAAAAATGTACTCGTTATCTAGAACAATGATAAAAACAAGCATGAACTGAGGCCAATTTTACCACCGCAAGGTACAAACTATGCAAGTGTTTGGTTTCCACGTCGAAGGTAAAATCAGTAATCTTAACTTCTTACTTCAGTTTAAAGAGAAATATGAACAATAGATGGGGTCATAGTAGGGTTTATGAGGTCAATGCAATGTAAAATATTACTGCAACAGAAAAGTACTAAAGAATGACTTCACATCACATTCACATTTACCACGGCGCTGCTGCCAGAAGAAAACCTCGTATCTCCAATATGGTCACTTTACAGGAGGAGGAAAAAACCTACCTTACTTCTAATGTAAGTCAATGGAAACAGACGTTTCTCCAGGTCATTTTGGGCCGTTTCTTTCGGTCCATTCATCATGAAATTTGCACACAATGTAAGGGGAAACAGGCGTTTTCAGATTATGTCAAAAAAACGAAAAACAACAAAAATGGAGATATGAGGTTTTGTTCCGACAGTTGCGATATATACCAGCTCAGCTTCCCTTTTCATTTGTGTTATAACTGCCTATGATTGGCTTTAAAAGCCATTATATCCTCACTAACAACTACTAATGACGTCATTTTAACCGCTCATACACTCTTCATAAGGAAACAGGGGTCTGCGGTAAAGTGGACCCCTAAAAACGAATGAGACTGATGAAGAAACTGGAGTAAACCAAACTAAAACGACTGCTCCGAATCAACCGGCACAAAGGATCTGGAACAAACTCGCGCTCCACCAGTCTGTGCCGAGGGAAATGTTCATTCAGCTCATACAAACCTACTGACTGTGATTCTGAGCGTAATTCTAATGAGCTCTGGCTCCGAATGGTGGCGAAATGGGGCTTTTGTAGCACTCAAACTCCAAGCAGTCAAAAATAAAGGGGATGTAGTGGAGCAGAGCTTTAAATGGGCCTTTATTTATATCTTCAGCTGTCTCCTTCATCAGGAAAAAAGACCCTTGCATTCTAAGCTGGAAATATCCTCCTCTAACCACAGATATGTTCAATCGGAATATCTTTGTTGCCGCCTCTTCCCTTTCCACGCACTGTCTGCACATTTCTCACACTCCTGTTGTTTGACGGCTTTTAACCCTTACGAGTCACCGTCGCTGCCTGTGAACGCACGCAAGCCGTAGATTAATATGAATTATCATATGACTCGTAGCTCACTGAAACAAGAGGAGAAATCGTGTGGAAGGTGCTGAGGCTAAACTTTCATTCCATACCACATTAGTGCCTGTAAGTAGAACACAGGAGATCTTTTATTAGGGTTACTGTTGTGTGCACAGTTCGTTTTGACTGTGAAAAAAAAGGCGTCCTTTATATTTGAGAAATTTGCAGTTTTTTCACTTTAACCCGATCCAGCGAGCGGTTCCTGGTCTGCTCTTCTGAAATGAGATGCGCTGTTTGTTTTGGTATTTAAAAAAATGTTTGTTTTGGTATTAAAACTGACAAAACCATGGCAAATGTCCACCTCTAAAAGCTCCCTCACAGAAAGTTATGCCATGAAGGGGTTATGAGTTCACTGCCTGATGCCTGAGACACTGTTCTACTGCAGTTTTCAGAAGATTTTGGCCAAATACATATTTTTAAATTCCATTGACATGCAGGGAATTGTAATCTCTTACTGACCAGGGTGTGTTTTGGTTTGTCCATCTGAGTTTATGTGACCAAATCATAAGGCAAATTATTCAGTGATTCAGTATAGATTTCTTTTTTTGTAAAAGCCCCTCAAATGAACAGAACGTGTGTTTTATGATCTCCACACATCACTATACGCTCACAATTTACTGCTGAAAGCCAAAATCTCCGCCGCTCTTTGTGTTATTTTCTAAAAGTGATGTTTCCAGAGCAGATCACTGAAGAGACGCCGTCTGTTTATAGTTTAGAGCCCAGATTTGGGGAAAAACGGGTCGACTTTCAGTAGAAAAACAAAGTTCAGCTTCTTTTATTATAAGGGTTTAAAATGACATCACCGTCTATTAGACTGGAGAGAAGAGCTACAGCCTCACACGACGCCCAGCTTCTGAATGGAGCTTATGGAATATGAACGTTATGAAGAACATGACCAAGTGCGGTTTGGAGCCACCGGTGGTCTCAAGGAGTTGAAGAGGTTAAGGAAAAATAATTCCCACTGAAAATTCCCACTTTTTCAAATTTGCTGCTATTTTATCATCATAGAGATTTAATAATACAACATATACTGTAGCATAGTGACTTACACTCACCGGCCACTTTATTAGGTACAGTGCTAGTAAATGGTTGGACCCCCTTTTGCCTTCAGAACTGCCTTAGTTCTTCGTGGTAGACTTTCAACAAGGTGTTGGAAACGTTCCACAGAGATTCTGGTTGGTTATTTGAGTTCCTGCTGCCTTTCTATCATCTGGAACCAGTCTGCCCGTTCTCCTCTGACCTCTCACATCAACAAGGCATTTTCGTCCACACAACTGACCGCTCACTGGATATTTCCTCTTTTTCGGACCGTTCTCTGTGAACCCTAGAGATGGTTGAGCGTGAAAATCCCAGCAGATCAGCAGTTTCTGAAATACTCAGACCAGCCCGTCTGGCACCAACAACCACGCCACGTTCAAAGTCCCTTAAATCCCCTTTCTTCCCCGTTCTGATGCTCGGCCTGCACTTCAGCCAGTTGTCTTGACCACCTCTACATGCCTAAATGCAGTGAGTTGCAGCCGTGTGATTGGCTGATCAGCTATTTGTGTTAACAAGCAATTGAACATACCTAATAAAGTGGCTGATGAGTGTAAATCATATTGCATTATTGTATTGTGACTAGCACGTTTGCTCGAGGCCAAAGACTGGGATGTTAAACATTTGTTCCAGAAATAGTACTTTTATAATATTATATTCACTGTATATATTATATATATATAGTATATATTCACTGTAAAAAGTGGCTCATTAGATCTCCTTAACAAATCACTTCACGCAGTAACAAGTCAATGAACTAGTTTCCTTCAGCCTAAACACTTTGAATGAAGGTTCCTTTTAATCTGTGTCATTTTTCCAAAAGTTGAATAAAACTAGTTCAGCTGCTTGTTACCACATGAAGTCAGTATTTTAACTAGACCCGATGAGCCACTTTTTACAGTGGTCTCTGAAAATGGAAATATTAACATTTTAATGTGAGGCACTTTTTCAGCCACTTACTATTTTTGCTGTATTGAAAAATATATTGTACTGAAACTCCACTGTATCCACTGTATGAGATAATGAACTCAGTGAATATTTACATCCTCACAACACCACACGACACACTTTAGATAGTAAATCTTCTTCTTTCGGCTGCTCCCTTTAGGGGTCGCCCCAGCGGATCATCTGCCTCCATCTTGCCCTATCCACTGCCTCCTCTACTTTCACACCAACCATCTCCATGTCCACCTTCACTACATCCATAAACCTTCTCTGAGGTCTACCTCTTCTCCTTCTACCCGGCAGCTCCATCTCCAACATCCTTTGACCAATATATCCACTATTCCTCCTCAACACATGTCCAAACCATCTCAACCTGGCCTCTCTGGCTTTATCTCCAAACTGCTCCACCTTCACCGTCCCTCTGATCTGCTCATTTCTAATCTTGTCCATCCTTGTCACTCACAACGAAAATCTCAGCATCTTCATCTCCACCACCTCCAGCTCAGCCTCCTGTCTTTTAGACAGAGCCACAGTCTCCAAACCGTACATCATAGCAGGACGCACTGCTGTCTTGTAGACCTTCCCTTTCACTCTTGCTGCTATCCTTCTCTCACACATCAGCCCTGACACCCGTCTCCACCCACTCCATCCTGCCTGCACCCTCTTCCTCACCTCTTTTCTACACTGTCCATTGCTCTGGATGGTTGACCCAAGATATTTGAAGTCAACATTTTGGATAGTAAATAAAATGTCTATATCTGTGTTGTCGTCATGGCGACCCTTGGTTCCCATCACCACCACTGTAAAGAAATCTAAGTCTCTACAATCAACCATTTCACACCAAACCGCCCTGAATCACTCTGTTTATATGTGAATGTCAATGACAATTTTGAAAAATCTGTGGAATTCTCCTTTAAGTTCTCCGGCTAACTAAGTAGTTCTGTTTACAGAAATACACCCCCAGTTCTGAGGCTGCTTGTGTCAGTCATAGTTCAGATTTCGAGTAAAGCCAGACGGGGCGAGTCAGCAGTTGTGTTATGTCCGCTCTGGGCAAACAAAGAATGTAGCCACAGTGAAGCATGTTGCTCAAGCTTGGACAGTGACATAACTCTGACTGGCCTACATGTGGGCAGTGACATGCAACTGTCCAAATGTTTCATCCAGAGATGCATGAAAAGGGAAAATCCACCAATTTCTCAAATTTTCTGCATAAATCAATGACTGAAATTGATGGTTCAGAGTGATTTGGTGTGAAGTGGTTGATTGCAGAGACTCAGATGTCTTCACAGTGGTGGTGACTGGTGGGAACCAGGGGTCACCAGGACTACAACACAGATATAGCCATTTTATTTACTCTCCGAAATGCGTCATGTAACGTTGTGAGGATGTAAACATTCACCAAATTCATCGATCAATGTGATACGGTGGAGTCAATATCATTTTTCAATACAGCAGAAATAAGGAGTGACGTGAAATTAAAATGTTAATCTGTCCATTTTCAGTTTATTGGAGAATATAACATTATTAAAGTATTATATCTGAAACAGAAGGTTGAGAGTCACAGTCTACAGCCTCAAGCAAAAGTGCTAGTCATGATACAATCATACAACATAATTCAATACACTACAGTACAGTATATGCTGAATGGTTACATCCATACGACACTAAAATAGCAGTAAATCTGAAAATGTTTTCAGTGGGGACTAAAATCCCCTGCATTTAAATGGGATTTAAATAACGTATTTGGCCAAAATCTTCAAAAAACTGCCATAAAACAGCGTCTCAGTCATCAGGCAGTGAATTCATAAGCATTTCATGTAGGAACTTTCTGTGAAGGAGCTTTTAGAGGTGGACGTCTGGTTCCTCTCACCACCACTGTGAGCAGCTCTGACTCAGTAAGTTTCTCTATGATGGAACGTTTCACACCAAACCGCTCCGAACGGCTCTGATTACATATTGACCATTAATTAAGCCGAAATTTGGAAAAATCATAATTATAGAGAAAGTTTGAAAACTTCACAGACATGGTTTAGTTTGCGGTTGTAGCGAGTTACTGTATTTTTTAGCTTGCTGTGGTCAGCATGGTCAGTTAGCATTTTGGCTATGTCTTTGTAGAGCTGCTTCATGCTGTATGTTAAATACTAACTGGGTCACTGCACTGTGCTGCATGTGTTGCTGCCTCTGTGATCAGAAGTGCAGAAAGGTTTAACCTGAATTTCAGAGCTTAGTATTTGGTGGTGTGTGTTTCAGTATTGCTTTAATGTCAAGCTGCAAGGACTCCACAGGTTTCACAGCAGCCCAAACGCGAGCTCCACCGGACGACACAGGACCGGAAAAACAATCTGACCTAAACATGGTCAATTTCACACATTTGCTTCAATCCGAATAGCGACCTAGAAATAGACCCGAAATCTTGAATATTTCTTTTTCTCTTCTCATAACTTTTCTCTGCTTTACACTTTTCCAACTTCTAAAATGTTCTGTTGTTTATTTCAAAGTTTAACTGGGAAAAAAATCTGAGATCTGGCCTCAGACTTCTGGACTGATTCATGTATTTAGTATTCTTATACTTTTGTACTTGCACTAACCTTAAATATTTCAGTCTTAATAAGTATGAATGCATATCAGTATCACCGTCTCCAACCTTTATTCACTTATTTATTCATTATTATTTTGTTTTTAGAACAAAAATAAAACACTGACCAAAAATGTTCTGCCGTACTTTTGGTGTTATGGGGCTATGATTGTGAAATTTCAGCTAGCAATTAAATTTTATATAAATAACTGCAATTTACAATGTAATTGTCTTTTCCTGTTCTACACTTATATTAAAACATGAGCCTAAAGTGGCCAATTTGGCTGATAAGCTGCTTTACTTGCAGCCTTTGTTCACCTAGTAGCTAAAACTGGCTGTACTGTTTATACTGAGCACACAATAAAACAAATGCCTATGTTATTACATAGAATTACGCATAGAGATAAGTTATATGTATATATATATATATATATATATATATATATATATATATATATATATATATATACTGTAACACTGATGTGGTGGTGGTGTGTTAGTGTGTGTTGTGCTGGCCTGAGTGGATCTCACAGCAGAGCTGCTGGAGTTTTTAAACACCTCAGTGTCGCTGCTGGACTGAGAATAGTCCATATATATACATAAACTGTGAACATAAAACTGTGATCATCTCAAATAATTGCAGTTAAGCGATTATGTAATAACTGTGGGAGGCCAATCAGGCGTTTTTTAACTCTGTATCGTATCTTGACACCTGTACTGTGATACATGTCGCTCTGTGAAGGTGTTGGTAAGGACCAGCTCCACCCGCCACCCGATCAGACACAAAGTGAAAAGGTTTGCACTCACTGGAGTTGGTCCCGCTGCCTGTGCCCACTGTGTTAATGGTGGAGGGCACAGAGGACGACGGGTAGAGCGGCAGGTGTCCGTTCTCGCAGCCCTGCTGCGTCTGCCAGCCCAGGCCGGAGTCGCGGGAGCCCTGCCAGCCGTTGAGGCGGTCGTCGGAGCCGTAGCGCTGGTGCTGAGGGTATAGGTGCTGGCTCTGGCTGCCGTGGTGGGATGAGGACGACACGCGCTCCAGCGAGTCTCCAGCCCCCCGCGAGGCCGCGCGCTCTTCCAGGTGGTTCAGCCACAGCGCCAGCTCGGCCCGGTCCTCCAGTGACGTGGCCGGGTGGATGAGGGCATACGACAGAAGCTGCCTGCTCTCCTCCAGGTGCCGGCCGAACTCGATGGTGTGGGTCAGGATTTTGGGTAGCAGACGCATGTACTCACCCTTCGCCTCCACATTGCCTGGCTTGAGGAGGGGCAGGTGGGTCAGAACCAGAGAGATCAGACGCTCCTTTGGCTCGGCCTGCCACTGACTGATCACCACTGAGAGAGAGAGAGAGAGAGAGAGAGAGAGAGAGAGAGAGAGAGAGAGAGAGAGAGATTCTTTTAATTCTCAAATTCCTTAATTTCTATAGATTTACCCAGTAACAACTACAAATTATTTAGTCTCTACTATGAATTACTCAGTATCTATTATCATTAATTCAGTATCTTCTATAAATTATTCAGAATCTATTATGAATTATTTGGTATCTATTATGAATGATTCAGTATCTACTATGAATTACTTGGTATATATTATTAATTATTCAGTCAATATGTACTTTTCAGAAACTACTATGAAACAAATGTTCTGTAGTTATGAAATTGGGGAACTGACGTTTTTACCCACACACAGATGTTTAAAGAGTTAATTAAGGAAATACACCTGCAAAGTTTTGTCAGGATAAAACAGCTCTGCGACTTTCAAGTTGACCCTTAAAGATCAAAGTCAAAAAGGCGACACAGACGACGTCTCACTCAGAAACTATCAGAGCGCATCCCACAACAAAGGCAGCATGGAGCTTCATTTATACAGCGAGTGGAAACACAGCAGCTCACAGTAAAGCTCCAGTTCCACATGCTGATCCTTTTTACTGACCAACGTGGACATAAATGCTCTCCAACGCAGACTTCAATCCGTTTAAAGAGCCAGATCCTTGAACCCTTTGAGAGGCAGTGCGTGAAAATCTCGGCACGTTTTGATGGCGAATAGGTGAGGCTGGCTTTGGCGCCGGTTTGAAACCTGCTGGCTGTTGTTTACAGACTGAACACATTTCCTGAACCTGTCAAAACCCACAACTCACCATCACTTGCCACAATAACAGGAACACGGACCATTAAAGCATCCACAGCCAAATATGGCTGGCTCCAGCAGTGGACAGGGAAGGGGTCATGCCTTCATTTCTCCTAACCAGCTGCCACAAGTCTATGTCTATGGCATTACGCAGCGGCCGAGCAGACGCTATACATATCTGCAGCAGCGTCACCTATTGTGGCATGTCTCAGAAACGCTCGGCCCGTCCAGCTTCAGCAGGGCTATACATACTCAGGGTCAGGGACATTATTTTGTCCACCTCCACAAATAGGTCTGTTTAGAGAACAGCACAAACATCCGCACAAATGTGCCCTGATTAGGGCTGGGAAACATGGTTACATTTTTTTTTTTGAGAATGCAGGTAACCACATCCACTACAGATGGCATTTTCAGCAGAGGCTGAATTTACATTTATTCTTTCAGGTTAACACACTGGAAAAAAATGAAACACCAAAAATGCCATAACTTTGGCACATGCCACATTTAGTTTCTTTCCCCCATTGTTTTCAGTAAATAAACAGTAGTTGTGCATTAAAATGTGCAGAAATGTGTTTATCTGACTGTAATAATAATAATAATAATAATAATAATAACTATACACCGATCAGGCCTAACATTACGTCCATCTCCTCGTTTCTACCCTCACTGTCCATCTTATCAGCTCCACTTACTGTATAGCTGCACTCTGTAGTTCTACAGTTACAGACTGTAGTCCATCTGTTTTTCTGATACTCTGTTACCCTGTTCTTCAGTGGTCAGGACCCCCATGGACCCCCACAGAGCAGGTACTATTTGGGTGGTAATAGGGCCATATTAGTAACAATTATCAATAATGTTCATGAAATGGGTCATTTTTTTTTTCTGTCTTTGCTTTTTGTGCACATTTGCTCTGAATGCTTGATCTGAAACGTCAGTCCCGGTTTTATTCCACTTACCCACAGCCTGTAATCCAAGTGTTAGTGGCTGCTGTGCCGCTATACAAGAAGTCGTCATTGCTATAGTCGTCATTAGGTCTTTTCACAGCAGGTTGATTTTCACCGCACCGCAACATTCACATCAAGTCCGATATGCTTTTGTTAAGCAAACGCAATAAGCACAAGAGAAAGGGATTCATCAGGCTTTTAGCCTGTGTAGCGGAGCACGTTGCATACTCACTGTTTCACCACACAAATAAAATGCGAAAAAGAGTAAACATAAGAAAATAAATAAATAAATAAATAAAAATAAGTGACGTGCGGCAGACGCCTTTAGGCTACCAAAAATAAATGAATAACGAAAAGTTTGACAGCACGGGCAGTTCCACTGACCCGCAATAGTGCTTGAAACCCTACTGCAGGTCCCCTGTGCCCCGGTGCTACGAGCACTAGAAGAAGCGAACAAACCATGTGCAGCCATGAGCTCTGATCACAGCATACAGCACTGCAGGGATGCACAGTCGTAATCGGCCAAAATCGGACTGGCAGCAACTAAAAATCAGCAACTGGACAAGCTGTTTATGTTCTTGTCTGATCTGTGTTGCAGTTTTAATGAGGTAAACAAGGTGAGGCAGGTAAGTTCTCTCGCACTATGAGCGAACGCTGCTGCTACACCTGAACAGCCAGTTACCTTCTACCTTCAATATAATGTTTTATTTCATTCATGCATTTTAAATGCCAGTTCGGCCCATTAAAGGACAAGTAATGTTGTTTATATTGCAAGTCTGGCTAATAAAAAGCAGGGAAATTAGTTAATGTGCTCATTTGGGTTTAAAAAATAAGCTAATAAAAATCTACCCCCCCCCCCCCCCCCCCCCCCCCAAAAAAAATAAAAAAATCAGCCATTGACCAATTCAACTGTAAAAAATCAAAATTAGCCAGATAAATATTTTTTTCTTCTAAAACATTTTTAAATTATTCTCTCAAATAAAACAGTCTTGGTCTGTGTGGTTTGTACTCTAGACTGAAATAAAGCACAGCTTTTGTTTACTGTTTCTTTGCTGCTAATAAATCAGACTAAGCCCCGCTGTGCCGCTCTGTCTCTAAATATTGGATTTTGATGTTATTTAATGCTCTAAAATGTTCTGAAAGTGGAAAAATTAAATTGTAGATTTTACAGTGAACTGAATACTTTCTTAAAGACTCTTCTTCAGTCCTGTTGGAGAAGGTTTAAGTGGCTCCTAATGCAGCTGCTTCAGAGATCAACAGTGTGTAAAGCTGCTGCAATGCAAACAGGGGATACTAAAGAATCGAAAATAGAAAATTAAACAAATTTCAATTTGGTTTTTGGTCACTGTATAATGCCATATCCGCCGTTTCAGTGTAATTCTGCGACATAGGTTTTAATAAACATAAGAAAAACACTTATTAGTAATTAGTAGAAGTGTCCAAACTTTTGACTGCAGCTCCTCTGGACTCTGCAGTTGCTTGTGCAAATTTTAAAGTCGTTATTTGTTTTTTATTGTCTCAAAAAAAAAAAAAACATTTAACAGAAAATTACACAGAAGCCGCGGTTTCGTGCGTCCACTCTACTTACATTTACACCATTTGGCTGATGCTCTTATCCAGAGCAACTTACAGTTTGATCATTTTACACAGGTGGGCGAAGGTGATGTTAGGAGTCTTGCCCAAGGACTCTTATTGGTACAGTGCAGGGTACCTGCCCTGGTGGGGGATTGAACCCCAGTCCCAACATAGAAGGCAGAGGTGTTACCCACTACACTAACCAACCACTGATGCATTCATCACAGCTTCCATTCTTCTCAGGAGACTCACTTTCACGTTCCTCAAAGAATCTGCAGATACACCTCCACAGTTCAGTCTTAGAAGCTGGTTCATGATTTTCTGAAGTAAACAAACACATTCAGTGATGTTGAGGTCTGGGGCCGTAGTACAAAAAATGATCTTTGTCTTAACTTAAGATCTGACAGTTCAAGATAAGATCTTTTCCAAATTCGTATTACAGAAGCAAATCTTGATTTAAGAAGCTTATCTTACAGCATCTTTTCGTTTCTCAACTTATATCTTAACACACTCGATTGAAGTCGACCATCAACTGCCTTGTCTGTTACCTAGCAACCAACCACACACGCACAGTTGAAACATAAACATGTAATCAAGCTAGTGAGTTAGCCAGACGTCTAACGTCAGCTTAGTCGTGCAAAGAAAGTCGAACAAAATTAAAGTGTGATAAACAGAGTTAAGAATGCTGTGAGAGTGCCACCTGCTGTTTATCAGAGTCGCTGCTCTCAGTTTCAGTTTCACTTCCCAAACACTTTAGCCAAACGTGCTAATGTTGTTCCTCCATTCAAAACAAGTTAAGATGCTCTGGAGTTTTAAAGTTAATCTTTAAAACTTTAATCTTAAAGTTAAAATATTTAGGATATTTTGGCAACTTAGGATGTTTCTGTAAAACCGTTTTCTAATCTGGAAATAAGAGAAGATTACAGACTTAAGAACTGTTGTCCTGCAATGGCTTCTGTCCTAACTTCCACCTTAAATGAAGTTGCCATGACAACAAAGCAGATCTCAGACTTTTCCATAATACGGCCCTTGGACTCTGGTGGTCAGTCCATCGTTCAGCTTCTTTGTTCGATGTGTCCGCCTCCTTTTCTCAGTGAGGCTTCTTGACAGTGACACATCCTTTCAGACCCACGTCCTTTGACTTTCGACTTCGTTGTGCAGCAGGATTATGTGATGCCCAATTTCCCCTGAAATTTCTCGTTTTCTGCTTGTACTTAATGGCTGTTTCGACAGCACATGAAATAAATGAAGGGTGGTCTCTGACTTTATCACGGCACTGTATGTCCACATGTGAGAGTGTGTAGTGTTTAAAGTGCTTAGCGACAGACAGGATGTTGTCGAGGGCTGATTCCTGTGTCTTGTTTAGGAGTGTTTAGAGAGGCTCCACGTTTAGAACACACACACCCCAATGTCACCCAGAGCAGGGTGGGCTCAGACGGAGGGACGACTGTTCAGCCGTGATTAAATGTTCCTCCGGGACACCTTTTTCTGGCACTTCCATTTTTACAGGCCGGCCGCGGGGCTCCACTGAGGCTGCAGGGAGGCAACAGGAGCCCCATTCACTCTAACAAGGGTGTAAATCTGACCTCAGAGCGATTCACTGTTACGATCCTTCAACAAGTGACTCAGCACATCACGAAGTCTCACATTTCTAACAATCCACCAAGTTGCCTTTGATACAATAAGGTGGCGACTTGATTCAGCACATTTTCAAACACAGCACAAATAAAGAGCGCCTAGAAAGTGTTTGATATGCTGATGTTTCGTTTATTAAAGCATCCGGCAACATAAATGTGTAATATTTGAGATGTAGAATGGCACAAAAGGGTTTCTTTGCAGCACATAAACACCGGACCAAGCCAGTGCCCTGGACACACACTAGTCACAAGATAGCACGTTATCCATAATCTAATACGTTAGCCCCGAGCTAACGCCCAACCCACCAGCTAATTCATTTGACACAACTTAACAACCTCAAGCTAATGCACAAGCTGTTAATGTTAGCCCTGAGCTAACATGCCAGCCACAAGTTAAATGTTAGCCCCAAACACACAAGCCCTAAGATATAATGCCGGCCCCGAGCTAATATGCACCAAACACAACCTAACATACGAGCTGCTAGTTAATCCTGAGCAAACCCATTAGCCACGGGATGCCGTGAGATGTCAGCCTTGAGCTAACGCACTAGCACAGAAGGAGAATTACCGCTCTGTAAAGTCTTCTGTGTTTCTTAAACACTAGAGGGCGCTCCCGAGCGAGTCCAGAATGGGAGCATTTGAGTAAAATCCTAGTTTATAAATGCTTAAACATTTTTAATGTAAAAGGATATTTCAATAAATTATTTTCTGAACATTTGAACACGGCTGTTATATTTTTAAGAGTTTTTAAACTCGAGTTGTAGGAGTTTACATTTATTCTTTCAGATTAACACACTGGAAAAAAATTACGTGACGTCAGTGAGCGTGAACTGCCAATGAGCTGCTCCGCTCACCAACCAATCAGCGCTCAGTAGCAGTAATATTAGCGTCCGGCTGCCCCAAAACCCGTTTACTGAAGATAAAAGGAAAAATATAGGCGAGATTTCTTTACTTTTTTTAGTGAAACACATCCTTCGACTTTCTAAAACGAAAGGAAAGTTCTGGGCGAGTGATTTGAAACTATTTTAACAGTTTGTTTTTAGCTGTTGAGCTCCATTCACTCCCATTCATTGAGGACTCGCTCAGGGGCGCCCTCTGCTGTTTCGCAGTCATGTTTTTGATACAACAGGGGAAATAGGAAGCGGCCAGGCTCCTTATAAACCGGCTCTGGCTTTAGCCATAAGCTAAAATGTGGCATAGGCCCCTAGATAACAAGCTAGCTGTGTTAAACTGATAACTTACAATACTATAAAATACATATCACTGTTCTCGGGAGAAAACCTCGTATCTCCAAAACGGTAACTTTACAGGAGAAGGAAAAAACCGACTGTAGTTTTAATGGAAGTCAATGGAACCAGACGTCTTTCCAAGTCATTTTGTGCCATTTCTTTTGGTCCGTTCATCATGAAATTTACAGACAACATAAAGAACAAAAGGTTGTTTGAAATTATGTCAAAAAGTGAAAAATGACAAAAATGGAGATACGAGGTTTTCTTCCGACAGCAGCGCTATGTATCTCGTTACATTTGTAAGAATATCCTTATAAATTTGACCACAATCATTCACATTTTAATTCTTTAAAAAAAAATACCCTGAACACTGATCTATACAGTCACATGGACAGAAACAATACCAAGCTTTTCCTTATTTTTTAATTACATCTGGACCAAAATATTACCACATACATCACTAAACATTAAAAATGAATGTCTGATCCTAACATTCCAAAACTGACGTCGTGGAATCGCCACCTCTGGATCACTGCGTCAAGATGCGGGGCTGCCTGTCCGCGCCCTCGCTCAGCAGTGATGTGATGCTTTATTTGTGAAAGGTGAGCTTCAATGCACCGCGGTGTATTTCTGACATCGCATGACAGGCAGCTGCGCGCTGGAAACGTTCAATCAGGACCAGTTAAGCACAATCGGAGGCCGAGCTGCTGCTTTTGGCCCGCGGTCGCGCCTCATAGCTCCTCTCTTAACTTAGCAGAGTGGGTCACTGCTTTAAAGGAACAGTTCAGAAAATAAAAAAATCTCATCTACGCAGCTCCATCCATCCCCACCACTCCCTCACCCCAAATGTAGTTGACCAGTCAAGACATGTTTGGTGTCCAAAACTCACTTCTTCATTTTTACACTGGAGCTTTGAAGCTAATCAACTACAAATTATTCAGTATGTACCACAAATTATTCAGCATATGCTACAAATTATTCAGTAACTACTATGAATTATTCAGTATCTACTATAAATCATTCAGTAACTACTGTGAAATATTCCGTATCTACTATAAATTATTGAGTAACTACTGTGAAATATTCCGTATCTACTATAAATTACTGAGTAACTACTATGAATTATTCAGTATCTACTATAAATTATTGAGTAACTACTATGAAATATTCAGTATCTACTATAAATCATTCAGTAACTACTGTGAAATATTCAGTATCTACTATAAATCATTCAGTCACTACTGTGAAATATTCAGTATCTACTATAAATCATTCAGTAACTACTGTGAAATATTCAGTATCTACTATAAATCATTCAGTAACTACTGTGAAATATTCAGTATCTACTATAAATTATTGAGTAACTACTATGAATTATTCAGTATCTACCATAAATTATTGAGTAACTACTATGAAATCTTCAGTATCTACTATAAATCATTTAGTAACTACTATGAAATATTCAGTATCTACTATAAATCATTCAGTAACTACTGTGAAATATTCAGTATCTACTATAAATCATTCAGTAACTACTGTGAAATATTCAGTATCTACTATAAATTACTGAGTAACTACTATGAATTATTCAGTATCTACTATAAATTATTGAGTAACTACTATGAAATATTCAGTATCTACTATAAATCATTCAGTAACTACTGTGAAATATTCAGTATCTACTATAAATCATTCAGTAACTACTGTGAAATATTCAGTATCTACTATAAATTATTGAGTAACTACTGTGAAATATTCAGTATCTACTATAAATTATTGAGTAACTACTATGAATTATTCAGTACCTACTATAAATTATTGAGTAACTACTATGAAATATTCAGTATCTACTATAAATTATTGAGTAACTACTATGAATTATTCAGTATCTACTATAAATTATTGAGTAACTACTATGAAATATTCAGTATCTACTATAAATTATTGAGTATCTACTATGAAATATTCAGTATCTACTATAAATTACTGAGTAACTACTATGAATTATTCAGTATCTACTATAAATTATTGAGTAACTACTATGAAATATGCAGTATGTACTATAAATCATTCAGTAACTCCTGTGAAATATTCAGTATCTATTATAAATCATTCAGTAACTCCTGTGAAATATTCAGTATCTACTATAAATTATTGAGTAACTACTATGAATTATTCAGTACCTACTATAAATTATTGAGTAACTACTATGAAATATTCAGTATCTACTATAACTCATTCACTAACCACTGTGAAATTTTCAGTATCTACTATAAATTACTGAGTAACTACTATGAAATATTCAGTATCTATTATAAATTATTGAGGAACTACTGTGAAATATTCAGTATCTACTATAAATTATTGAGTAACTACTATGAAATATTCAGTATCTACTATAAATCATTCTGTAACTACTGTGAAATATTCAGTATCTACTATAAATTATTGAGTAACTACTATGAATTATTCAGTATCTAGCATAAATTATTGAGTAACTACTGTGAAATATTCAGCATCTACTATAAATCATTCAGTAACTACTGTGAAATATTCAGTAACTACTGTGAAATATTCAGTATCTACTATAAATTATTGAGTAACTACTATGACTTATTCAGTATCTACTATAAATTATTGACTAACTACTATGAAATATTCAGTATCTACTATAAATTATTGAGTAATTACTATGAATTATTCAGTATCTACTATAAATTATTGAGTAACTACTATGAAATATTCAGTATCTACTATACATTATTGAGTAACTACTATGAAATATTGAGTATCTACTATAAATTATTGAGTAACTACTGTGAAATATTCAGTATCTACTATAAATCATTCACTAACTACTATGAAATATTCAATATCTACTATAATTTTTTCAGTAACTCCTTTGAAATATTCAGTATCTACTATACATTTTTCAGTAACTACTGTGAAATATTCAGTATCTACTATAAATTATTGAGGAACTACTATGAAATATTCAGTATCTACTATAAATCATTCAGTAACTACTGTGAAATATTCAGTATCTACTATAAATCATTCAGTAACTACTGTGAAATCTTCAGTATCTACTATAAATCATTTAGTAACTACTATGAAATATTCAGTATCTACTATAAATCATTCAGTAACTACTGTGAAATATTCAGTATCTACTATAAATCATTCAGTAACTACTGTGAAATATTCAGTATCTACTATAAATCATTCAGTAACTACTATGAAATATTCAGTATCTACTATAAATCATTCAGTAATTACTGTGAAATATTCAGTATCTACTATAAATCATTCAGTAACTACTATGAAATATTCAGTATCTACTATAAATTATTGAGTAACTACTATGAAATATTCAGTATCTACTATAAATCATTGAGTAACTACTATGAAATATTCAGTATCTACTATAAATCATTCACTAACTACTGTGAAATATTCAGTATCTACTATAAATTATTGAGTAACTACTGTGAAATATTCAGTATCTACTATAAATCATTCAGTAACTACTATGAAATATTCAGTATCTACTATAAATTATTGAGTAACTACTATGAAATATTCAGTATCTACTATAAATTATTGATTAACTACTGTGAAATATTCAGTATCTACTATAAATCATTCAGTCACTACTGTGAAATATTCAGTATCTACTATAAATCATTCAGTAACTACTGTGAAATATTCAGTATCTACTATAAATTATTGAGTAACTACTATGAAATATTCAGTATCTACTATAAATCATTCAGTAACTACTATGAAATATTCAGTATCTACTATAAATTATTGAGTAACTACTATGAAATATTCAGTATCTACTATAAATTATTGATTAACTACTGTGAAAAATTCAGTATCTACTATAAATCATTCAGTCACTACTGTGAAATATTCAGTATCTACTATAAATCATTCAGTAACTACTGTGAAACTAATGTTTAAGTTCTGTAGAGAATTATAGACCTCACACAGACGACTGGAGTCGGTTTCTCAGACTAGGTCAAGCCCTGGGCTACATTTTCCTTTCTACGGAGAACCTCTATTCGGAGCGCTGTGCAGTCCAGGAACAGGCTTGACTCCTATTACAAGTTAGTAGGAATTAAAGGGAACAGTCAAACAGAGTTTAAGGAGTTAAGCAGAGTCAGACAAGATGTGCTTTCATGCTGTCACTCCACTGGAAGACAAAAACAGCTCATGGAGATGTCAGTAAACGTGTTGTTATGAAGAATCCCCAGAACACGTCATCCTGCGGCTGGAACACTAATGAGGCCTTCATATCCCACCACACTGCGCTGCTAAAATTAGAGCCCTGCGTTTGGCTTGGCCGGTCTCACAGTTCCTCTCAGACTCAATCCCTCAGTCCCTCTCGCACTCCTCTTACCTCGTTCCGGCCCTCCGCTGCTCGGCCGCTAATACAATAGAGGCTGCTCATCTCTGAGCGTCTGACTTCCGATACAACCACCCCCCTCCCGTTCACTTCCTCTAGAGCCAGCTCCCACAGACGCATCATCTTTTCACCATTTACTCCTCCTTTACAACCCTTTTCGCACCATTCCACAAGGCCGCGATATGCACAGTACGCTTTAGTCTACACACTGTTTGAAATCACCAGCTTGACTGAACATAATGAATGGACCAGTTCAAGCAGCCGATATTCCAGTGAACTGCTAACATTTCATTAATGTAGGTCAAAGTTAGGAGTGGTTTATTCCTCAAGCCACTTTAGAGCACAATTATGAATTATTTGCTGATTTTAAAGTTGAAAAAAAAAAAATATATAAAACGGGACGTAACTTTTGTTTTATATGTTAATCCAGTACGATCATTTACAGCAAACAAACAGCAATTGTGCATTAAAATGTGCAGAAGTGAGTTCTCTGCAGAGGACGTGTTCATTTATTACACTTGGTAAATCAAATATCAGCAAAATGTCATTCGAGCAGCAGTGACTACATCTATCTCTCTATCTCTCTCTCCCTCTCTCTCTCTCTCTCCCCCCTATATACACACACACACACACACACACACACACATATATATATATATATATATGCATACAGATGATTCAAAAGTCAAAGGATAATGTTTTATCTTATTTTATTTTTTATTTTCTTTATTTTTATTTTATATCTTTTACCTCTGGGGTCATCTCAAACAAACTGTGTATGGTGAGAAAATCCGCAACAAACACCACCTTCAGCACCTCATCATGGAGGCTTGTCACAGCATATATATATATATACATCCATCCATCCATTTTCTAAGCCGCTTCTCCGTCAGGGTCGCGGGGGGATGCTGGAGCCTATCCCAGCAGTCTTCGGGCGGAAGGCAGGATACACCCTGGACAGGTCGCCAGATATATATATATATATATATATATATATAAATAGAAACACACACACACACACACACTGACAGGGAGATCCACTCGAAAGAGTCCCTGAATATTCTGCTGTAACTCCTGTAAGGATCTGAACCCCAAAAAATCCACTACATATCCTGACACCCGGAAAGCTGCAAACGAAGGTTAAACGTGGCGATGGCACCCATCTCATCGCTCCGATGCATCGCGGATTCTTTGAAGCTCCATATACTGAGGAGCACCCAGCACATTGTTTGGTTCAGATTGCTTGTTGAGTTATTACAAAATATTCGGGGCCTCTTTCGAGTGAATCTCCCTGTATATAGTGATTTATCAGAAACATCTGATCAGCAGAGCTTAATTTTACTACAAAGGAGGATTATTTTATTATTAACTTTAAAATCTAATTCTGCTGTGGAGCCACAACGGGGCAGTAAAAGAGTCGCATGCAGGTCCGGAGCCACATGCTGCCGAACCCTCAACTAGTGTAATGAGTTACTACCCATCTACCACTTTGTAGGTTTATAGTAACAGACTGAACCTAATCTGCTGCTCAGTTTATCAGCCTCCGTTCAACTTGACCATCAGTGGAAGAGGTCCTTTGGTGGTCTTTCCATTGCTTTCCATTCCACAGCAACAGAGGAGCAGAGGAGCTACAGTCTGTGACTGGACCTACACAGTGCTCCTACACGGAGGTGTTTCTGATAAAATGGCCAATTAGTCTAAGACTTTCACATGCTTGTCTGTCTCTCTCTCTCTCTCTCTCTTTCTTCTATCCCCCCCTCACTTCCTCTCTTTCTGTCCTCCACATTCCTCCCTTCTCTCTCTCTCCTCCTTCCTCTCCGTCTTTCCCTCTCAATTTCCTGTTGTCCCCCTTTCCTCTCTTCTCTTTTCTTTCTCTTTCTCTCTCTTCCACTTCTACATCTCTCTTTTCCTCTTTTCTCTCTCTCCTTGCTCTCTTTTCCACTTCCATCCATCTTTTCCTTTTTCCTCTCTCTATCCTCTTCTTTCCCGTCTCTTCTATTTTCTACTCACTATATTTTCCTCTTTCCTCTCGCTGGCATTTCCTCATTTCCTTCTCTCTATCTTCCACTTCTGCCTATTTTTTTTCCCGATTTTGTCTCTTTAATTCTTTCCACTGACTCCTTCTTTCCCTTTCTTTACTCTCTCCAGTATCATTTTTCTTCTCTCTCTCTCTCTCTGACCCCTCAGTGTTCGTCGGAGGGGGGGATGGAAAGAGTGATCAGACTTTTTCTGTTTTCTCTCCAAGCACTAGAGTAAACCCCTCCTCTTCACCCCCACAAACTCACTCAGACACTTCCCCACTGCTCTCTCACTCCCTCTCTCTCCCATTTCTTCCTTCTATCCCGCTCTCTCATAGACACACGTAAATATAGAACAGAAGGGCAGAGCGCACTGAGCGGTCATCAGCATGAGTCATGGAGAGAGGGAGAGGGAGAGAAAGAGAGAGAGACAGAGAGAGAGAGAGAGACAGAGAGAGAGAGAGAGAGACAGCGAGAGAGAGAAAGAGAGAAAGATACAGAGAGACAGAGAGAGTGAATGGGAGATAGTAGAAGGACAGAAGGAGAAAGAGAGAATTAGAGATAGTAGAAGGAGAGAGAGACAGAGAGAGAGAGACCGAGAGAGAGAGATAGTAGAAGGAGAGCGAGAGAGAGAATGAGAGATAGTAGAAGGGGAGAGAGAGAGAGTGAGAGAGAATGAGAGTGAGAATGATAGAGAGTGAGAGGGAGACAGAGAGAATGAGAGAGAGAATGAGAGAGAGAGAGAGAGAGAGAGAGAGAGAGAGAGAATGAGAGAGAGAGGGAGAGAGAGAGAATGAGAGAGAGTGAGAGGGAGAGAGAGAGAGAGAATGAGAGAGAGAGAGAGAATGAGAGAGAGAGTGAGAGGGAGAGAGAGAATGAGAGAGAGTGAGAGGGAGAGAGAGAGAGAATGAGAGAGTGAGAGGGAGAGAGAGAGAGAATGAGAGAGAGAGTGAGAGGGAGAGAGAGAGTGGGAGAGAGAATGAGAGAGAGAGTGAGAGGGAGAGAGAGAGAGAATGAGAGAGAGTGAGAGGGAGAGAGAATGAGAGAGAGAGTGAGAGGGAGAGAGAGAGAGAGAGAATGAGAGAGAGAGTGAGAGGGAGAGAGAGAGTGGGAGAGAGAATGAGAGAGAGAGTGAGAGGGAGAGAGAGAGAGAATGAGAGAGAGTGAGAGGGAGAGAGAATGAGAGAGTGAGAGGGAGAGAGAGAGAGAATGAGAGAGAGAGTGAGAGGGAGAGAGAGAGAGAATGAGAGAGTGAGAGGGAGAGAGAGAGAGAATGAGAGAGTGAGAGGGAGAGAGAGAGAGAATGAGAGAGAGTGAGAGGGAGAGAGAGAGAGAATGAGAGAGTGAGAGGGAGAGAGAGAGAGAATGAGAGAGAGTGAGAGGGAGAGAGACAATGAGAGAGAGTGAGAGGGAGAGAGAGAGAGAATGAGAGAGAGTGAGAAGGAGAGAGAGAGAATGAGAGAGAGCGAGAGGGAGAGAGAGAGAGAGAGTGAGAGAGAGAATGAGAGAGAGTGAGAGGGAGAGAGAGAGAGAATGAGAGAGAGTGAGAGGGAGAGAGAGAGAATGAGAGAGTGAGAGGGAGAGAGAGAGAGAATGAGAGAGAGTGAGAGGGAGAGAGAGAGAGAATGAGAGAGTGAGAGGGAGAGAGAGAGAGAATGAGAGAGAGTGAGAGGGAGAGAGAGAATGAGAGAGAGTGAGAGGGAGAGAGAGAGAATGAGAGAGAGTGAGAGGGAGAGAGTGAGAGAATGAGAGAGAGAGTGAGAGGGAGAGAGTGAGAATGAGAGAGAGTGAGAGGGAGAGAGAGAGAGAATGAGAGAGAGTGAGAGGGAGAGAGAGAGAATGAGAGAGAGTGAGAGGGAGAGAGAGAGAGAATGAGAGAGAGTGAGAGGGAGAGAGAGAGAGAATGAGAGAGAGTGAGAGGGAGAGAGAGAGAGAATGAGAGAGTGAGAGGGAGAGAGAGAGAGAATGAGAGAGAGTGAGAGGGAGAGAGAGAATGAGAGAGAGTGAGAGGGAGAGAGAGAGAATGAGAGAGTGAGAGGGAGAGAGTGAGAGAATGAGAGAGAGTGAGAGGGAGAGAGAGAGAGAATGAGAGAGAGTGAGAGGGAGAGAGAGAGAATGAGAGAGAGTGAGAGGGAGAGAGAGAGAATGAGAGAGAGTGAGAGGGAGAGAGAGAGAGAATGAGAGAGAGTGAGAGGGAGAGAGAATGAGAGAGAGAGTGAGAGGGAGAGAGAGAGAATGAGAGAGTGAGAGGGAGAGAGAGAGAGAATGAGAGAGAGTGAGAGGGAGAGGGAGAGAGAGAGAATGAGAGAGTGAGAGGGAGAGAGAGAGAGAATGAGAGAGAGTGAGAGGGAGAGAGAATGAGAGAGAGAGTGAGAGGGAGAGAGAGAGAATGAGAGAGTGAGAGGGAGAGAGAGAGAATGAGAGAGTGAGAGGGAGAGAGAGAGAATGAGAGAGTGAGAGGGAGAGAGAGAGAATGAGAGAGTGAGAGGGAGAGAGAGAATGAGAGAGAGAGTGAGAGGGAGAGAGAGAGAATGAGAGAGAGTGAGAGGGAGAGAGAGAGAGAGAGAGAGGGAGAGAGAGAATGAGAGAGAGTGAGAGGGAGAGAGAATGAGAGAGTGAGAGGGAGAGAGAGAGAGAATGAGAGAGAGAGTGAGAGGGAGAGAGAGAGAGAGTGAGAGGGAGAGAGAGAATGAGAGAGAGAGTGAGAGGGAGAGAGAGAGAATGAGAGAGTGAGAGGGAGAGAGAGAGAGAATGAGAGAGAGTGAGAGGGAGAGAGAGAGAGAATGAGAGAGTGAGAGGGAGAGAGAGCGAGAATGAGAGAGAGTGAGAGGGAGAGAGACAATGAGAGAGTGAGAGGGAGAGAGAGAGAGAATGAGAGAGAGAGTGAGAGGGAGAGAGAGAGAGAGTGAGAGGGAGAGAGAGAATGAGAGAGAGAGTGAGAGAGAGAGAGAGAGAGAGAGAGAATGAGAGAGAGAGGGAGAGAGAGAGTGTGAGAGGGAGAGAGAGAGAGAATGAGAGAGAGTGAGAGGGAGAGAGAGAGAATGAGAGAGTGAGAGGGAGAGAGAGAGAGAATGAGAGAGAGTGAGAGGGAGAGAGAGAGAGAATGAGAGAGTGAGAGGGAGAGAGAGAGAGAATGAGAGAGTGAGAGGGAGAGAGAGAGAATGAGAGAGTGAGAGGGAGAGAGAGAGAATGAGAGAGTGAGAGGGAGAGAGAGAATGAGAGAGAGAGTGAGAGGGAGAGAGAGAATGAGAGAGAGAGTGAGAGGGAGAGAGAGAGAATGAGAGAGAGTGAGAGGGAGAGAGAGAGAGAGAGAGAGGGAGAGAGAGAATGAGAGAGAGTGAGAGGGAGAGAGAATGAGAGAGTGAGAGGGAGAGAGAGAGAGAATGAGAGAGAGAGAGAGAATGAGAGAGAGAGTGAGAGAGAGAGAGAGAGAGAGAGAGAATGAGAGAGAGAGGGAGAGAGAGAGTGTGAGAGGGAGAGAGAGAGAGAATGAGAGAGAGTGAGAGGGAGAGAGAGAGAATGAGAGAGAGTGAGAGGGAGAGAGAGAGAGAGTGAGAATGAGAGAGAGTGAGAGGGAGAGAGAGAGAATGAGAGAGTGAGAGGGAGAGAGTGAGAGAATGAGAGAGAGTGAGAGGGAGAGAGAGAGAGAATGAGAGAGAGTGAGAGGGAGAGAGAGAGAGAATGAGAGAGAGTGAGAGGGAGAGAGAGAGAATGAGAGAGTGAGAGGGAGAGAGTGAGAGAATGAGAGAGAGTGAGAGGGAGAGAGAGAGAGAATGAGAGAGAGTGAGAGGGAGAGAGAGAGAATGAGAGAGAGTGAGAGGGAGAGAGAGAGAATGAGAGAGTGAGAGGGAGAGAGAGAGAATGAGAGAGTGAGAGGGAGAGAGAGAGAATGAGAGAGAGTGAGAGGGAGAGAGAGAGAGAATGAGAGAGAGTGAGAGGGAGAGAGAGAGAATGAGAGAGTGAGAGGGAGAGAGAGAGAATGAGAGAGAGTGAGAGGGAGAGAGAGAGAATGAGAGAGTGAGAGGGAGAGAGAGAGAATGAGAGAGTGAGAGGGAGAGAGAGAGAATGAGAGAGAGTGAGAGGGAGAGAGAGAGAATGAGAGAGTGAGAGGGAGAGAGAGAGAATGAGAGAGTGAGAGGGAGAGAGAGAATGAGAGAGAGAGTGAGAGGGAGAGAGAGAGAAAGTTGTTTGGAACCTGTGAATCACAGCGAGAGTCAGTGCGGGTGAGGAAAGCCCTCCTTCAGTGCCTCATCAGTTGTTTTAAAGGGCCGAACAGGAACAGAACCTTCTGCTGAATTCTAAGCGGCGTTAGTGCGTTGGGTCAGGTGGTCTCCTTGTTTGTACAGTTAAAGATTCCTTAAATATTACAATAATGTAAGGATTATTTTCAGGATATCCTAATGAAAAACACCAGTTTCACTGTGTCACTGTCTGAGCATTTAAAACTGCAGCGAAGGTGGAGTAAATCAGCGTCAGTGAATCTGAAGTCAGGACTTCAGCTGCTGCTCACGATTCTGTATTAGTCAGCAGGGACGCAGTGACATGAGAACTCTAGGCTGAGGCTGATACCTGATGTTGATCATGGACGCGTCAGTCACTGAGTGTGTTTACATGCACTCAATATCCCGGATTTCTGCGGTTATCAACAGCATACTCAGATAGAGAGATAGTAGAGAGAGAGAGAGAGAGAGGGATTAAGAAATCTGATAAAGAGAGCAGATTTCTCCGTGCTGTGATCTCTCACTCTGATTTCTCAGTCAGAGCATGTGTGAAAACAGGCCGCAGCACCAGAAATAAGCGAGCAGCGTCGTCATGAGACGCAGCAAAACACTTTTGGAGCGATGAAACCAAAAACATGCTTGGGGTCACCACGATTACAACAGAAATACATTTTATTAAATAATAATAATAATAATAATACTTTTTATTTATATAGCACTTTTCATCCCGGTGGCAGCTCAAAGTGCGTTACAGATCGCCAGGATCCTCAGTAAACATTAAAATAGGTGCTTTCCGCCTTGGATTGTGTATTTTTCTTTGTATCTGATGAATATTTGAGTGTTAAATTTTATATATTTTGACAACCCTAGATGTCAACACATCATTCGACCCCAGACAGGAACACCCCTGCTATTGCAGCACTGCTGTCACCATGGCTACAGTTACATGGCTGCATGCCACCATTTGTCAGACACTGTAGCTGTAGGTTAGGTTTTTTTTCCCAAAGCCAACATGTAAGCGCAGCACAGCAGCCCAGTCCAGCTTCAGTCTTTCCCCTCTTTACTGCCCCTACCAGCATGAATACACACTCCTCGACTGTAGTCCTGAGGCCCTGATCATCACTGAATCAGCATCTTCAGCCTGACAGGCTGATCTGCTTGAGCCTGAAGTTCCAGCACACTCCTGGCCTTGGGGAAGACCTCAGGCTGAAAAGCAGGGATGAGTAGACAACAGGAAGGGTTGATGTAAGCTCTCTCTCTCTCTCTCTCTCTCTCTCTCTCTCTCTCTCTCTCTCTCTCTCTCTCTCGTATACACTCACATAAACCTCTTCCAAATGGAAGGGTGTGCCTGAGAAGCCCATTAGGAGGCTGCTAAGCAGACTATGCAGGCGTTTCCTCCTTTTCATTACATCCAATTCAAGACGTTCTTAATGAGACACTGAATATTAAAGTAAGAGAAACTGAGATACAGTCTCTGGACACAGGAATCAACAGCGCTCAGCTAACGGCGTACAGAGGGTTTATCACACTGACACAGCTGGAAATGAAACTAATAGTTCAGACAAAAAAGCAAACGATGCAGAGAATGAATGGAAGTCAACGGCCAACAGACAGCACAGCAAACGACAGCGATATTTAGCTGATTAAGCATAAAACTGACCTCACTGCCAAGTATAATCTAGGAGTGATCCATCAAAACATTATAAAACAGATCAATGTTTTTGTAGAACATGAGCCTGATCCACTCAGACCAGCGCAACACACACTAACACATCACCACCACCACGTCAGAGTTACTGCAGTGCTGAGAATGATCCACCACCTGCTCTGTGAGGGTCCGTGGGGGTCCTGACCACTGAAGAACAGGGTAACAGAGTATCAGAGAAACAGATGGACTACAGTCTGTAACTGTAGAACTACAGAGTGCAGCTATACAGTAAGTGGAGCTGATTAAAGGGACAGTGAGGGTAGAAACAAGGAGGCGGTCAGGATTTTACGCCTGACCGGTGCAAACTTGTTTTTATTGTTTGTTTGTTTCGTTGACGTGTCTTGATTGAGCTTTGATGTTTTGAGTTGAAAGATTTAGATTGAACATGAGTTTCGTTTCTTAATGTGGGATGTTTTTTGAATATTCATGTCTACTGAAACAGTTTTTGTCTGTGGGCGGAGGCATATTTTAGCCACACCCCTGCATTTTAGAGCAGGAAGTGAGACTGCATCCCTGTCCCTCATGGCCACATGGTGAGCAGCTAGATCCCGTTGTTTTGGGTAAAGCTGTGTTTGTTAGTCATATACTGGCTGCTACTGAAACATCTGATAAAGTTTGGGCAGTGTTATGATTGTTTTGGTAGTGAGAAAATGGAATATGCAATTATCTGTTTTAATAAAATGAACATAGTTAAGTAATTCAACCGTCAATCACAGCAAAATGATTTAGTCTAAATTCCAAGATCAGTTAAAAGCCCAAAATGTAGAAATATCCATACATGAAGTAAACAATGTTTGAGTAAACCTTTCACAGTGGCCATAAAATGCAGTTTAAGTCTGTTTTGAAGGTCCCTCTGTTCAGCAAATACCTCAGTAATTAAAATAATTACATTAATAATTACATTCCAAAAGGTTTGAATTAAATTAAAATGTATTACATTTGACTTAAAATAAAATCAAAATGTAATTCATTGGTTTTATTTGATTTTATTATTATTATATGTTAAAATATTTGAAAAGGACGGTTACCCTGAGAGGCTGACAACTATAATACTGGCTGCATTTAACGTATTTTGCCTGTGTAAAAATTTTGTTGCACTTTTTAAATTTTAAGTTTTGCTCTTCTTTTTTTTATATTTTAAAGCCAGCAAACAAACTCCTCAGAATTGTGCACTAAAACATGCCACACCTAAGTGTGCTCTCTGTAGAGGATGTGTTCACTTATTTTCATTGAGGAAATCAACAAAAGACGGAATTTCACAGAAGTGTGGAAAATTTTGCATGCAAACTAAAACGGCGACCAAACGACAGGAACGCTAAGCTACACAGAGCTGGGCGATCTGGAAAAAATTTCTACGAGCATACATGAAGACATATTCACGACACATGATGTGTCACAATATTTATTTTTTCTGACACCTGATGAGTTAGAACAGACAAGTAGAGCCACGTTTAAAAAAATCAGTCAATAATCAGATCGATAATCGGACTTCTGCAGTTATCTGATTATTCGAATGACCATGTAAACGGCATGCTCTGATTTCTTAGACTGGAGTAAGGCATAGAAATTTGACTAATCTGATAAAGAGGCTGGGTTTTAGCTCAGTAGTCAGATTTCTCAGTGCGTGTGACTCTTACTCTGATTTCTTTCGGATTTTTCAGTCTGCGCGTGCGTTTTTACATCATGTTTACGTCACGTGGTCTTCTCCGAGTTCATTGGCTGGTTGCCAAGCATAAATCCGATTACTGTCCGACTCATGTAGACCCGGAGTTTCCTGCGATCTGATTACTCAAGTGCATGTAAACGCTTTGATCAGATTACTGACAAAATCTGATGTTGCAGTTATCAGATTATTAAGCGCAAACACTCAACCAGGCCTAATTATTCTGCTGGTAATCAAACATGCAGTTGTTTCTTAAGCGCTGATGAGAGGATCGGAAAAGCAGACTGATACCTAGTGAGATGTACTTTATCATGATAACGATAAATATTGCCATACTGCTCAGCCTCATTATGACTGGCTACTGAAAGTGCTCTGTTATACTGACCACTCCTTACAATCTCATTTTAAAAGCAACATAAAAGCCACGACCAGAGCCAGAGCCATACCTCACCAGCTGTCGGGAGCTGTCGCCACCCACCACATCCTGCTCTATAATTTGATATATAATATAATTTCCTCTCACTTTCACTTAGCTGTCTGTCTTATCACACAGTTCATATTGCTTTCAGTTTGGTACATTTTCCTTGTGGAAAGTGGTCTTAAGCAGCTCTATTTTTAGCCTATCTAGTGATCCCAACTGCCCATTGTGCCCTCATGCATACAGGTCAAATACATTCCTCAACCTGTCTGATAAACTCACAGTTAGGAACTGTTGTTCACTGTAAACCAAATAAAAATGAACCAACTCTTTTTCACCCAACAGTCTTGGTCGACAGCGCCGTACATCTGCGCTTTCACTGTTAAACGATTAATCATTTACATCTCGACTGGCTACTGCCTTCCATTTGCTGTTAGCCACCAGGCTATTCTTTATCAGACACACAAAGGCAGTGTCTCTCTCTCTCTCTCTCTCTCAAACACGCACACATTCACATGGGAGGAGAGCTGTTTGTCAGACACATGATTCCCTTGTTCTAAATATAGACTCTCCACATCACAGTCCAACACTACTGGGTTAGAGATAACGCCCTATTTTTACAACATCATCACTGAACACATCAACCAAAGCCACACAGGCATGAGCACAGTTTTAGACCTTTTCAGGATGTGAGGTTACACGTATGTGCCGTATGTCCTACATACATGTACTGATTTATATGTAATAATAGAAATAATAGGTCCAATATATATTATATACAGTGCTGGGCAAAAGTCAGAGACCACTTTGGAGTCATTTCCAATCAAAACAGCCATTAAGTACTAGTCATTCATTTTTCAGGAGATGAGGAGAAGAGATATGAGATAATCCACCTGCATAAAGAAGGAGAAAGTCAAAGGAAAAAAGCTACAGAGAAAATGGGGCTCCTAACAGCCACCTGGAAGACCCGGTAGACACCAAAACTGCCCCCATCAGATAAACAGCACTAAAAGCTTTCATCTCTGAGAGAGAGGAGAAGATCAAGCTGCTTCAGATCTGAAAACATCCACAGGTGCTTCTGTCCATCCTTCCACTGTGAGAAGACCACTCAGCGCTGTGGGTCTGAAAGGACGTGTAGCTGATCAAGAAGAACCTCACTGAGAAAAGGAGACGGACACATCAAACAAAGAAGCTGAACGATGGGCTGACCGCCCCAGAGTCCAGACCTCAACACCACTGAATGGGTTTGATTAGTTCAGAAAATCAAACCAGCTTCTCAGACTGAACTTTGGAGGCGTGTCTGCAGATTTTTGAGGAGCTGAAAGTGAGACTCCTGAAAAGAGCGGAAGCTGGAATGAAGGGAAAGGGAGACACACTGACCCTCACAGCGGAGAGTAGATTTAGCTGCTGAGTGTGATTTTCTGTTAAATGCATGTTTTTTTTGCCAGACACTGAAAAATAAATAACCTGTACTTATTGGCTGTTTAACTGGAAACGAAATGAACAAATCAGAGAGTTTGAATTCTACACAGCACTGTAAATGTAAGTATCTCTAGGTACTATAATCACTACTGTTAGTACTTTCACTGCAAACCTTTACTACTGTTACGAGTACTACTACAACTACTACAACTACTACAACTACAATTACTACTGCTATTAATAACATGTTCCACACAAACACACACACAGTCCAGCACTGCTGTGTCTGATCCACTCATACCAGCACAACACACATTAACACACAACCAGTGTGTTACTGCAGTGCTTAGAATGAAGCACCACCCAAATAGTACCTGCTCTGTGAGGGTCCATGGGGGTCCTGACCACTGAAGAACAGGGTAACAGAGTATCAGAGAAACAGATGGACTACAGTCTGTAACTGTAGAACTACAGAGTGCAGCTATACAGTAAGTGGAGCTGATAAAGTGGACAGTGAGCGCAGAAATGAGGAGGTGGTCAATAAATGCTTGTTCAGTGTATATATATATATATATATCTCACTGCTCGCAGAACAAAACATCTTCAGAATAATAACTTTACAATAAAACCATGCCTTACTTTTAATGTACACCAGCTGTACACCAGCCATATATATGTATATATGCCTGTTTTTGCCACAATTTGAAAACACCTGTTCTCCTTTACATTGTGTGTAAATTTCATGATAAATGGCCAAAAAACTGGTTCCACTGACCTACTTTAAAAGTAAAGCATGGTTTTTCCTTTTATTGTAAAGTTATTATTCTGAAGATGTTTTGTTCTGAGAGCAGTTATTTATATATATATATATATATATATATATATCTGCTAATGCACCATCTAAACTTACTTACTACTTCAGTTAATTTTATTTTAAGATTTTATTCTATATCAAGTGATTTTAGAGCATTTCAATTGGTCCATTCATCCTAAATTTTCACACATAAAAGGACAGCTGGTGTGTTCAAATATAAAAATAAAATAAATATAAAATAAAACTGGACATGCCTTTCGGAACAAAACCTCATATCTCCGTTTTTCTCGATTTTAAGTTCTTGACATGATTTTAAATGGCCTGTTGGCCCTAATTATGTGTGGGTTTCATGAGAAACAGACCAAAACACAAGACCCAAAATTACCTGGACAAAACTCTGGTTCCTTTGACTTACATTGAAAGTATAGCAGGTTTTCTCCTTCTCCTGTAAAGTTACTATTTTGGAGATACGAGGTTTTGTTCCGACAGCAGCGACATATACATATATTTGCGTGTGGGTGTGTGTAAGTAACCCTAACCTCCAGGAACCTTCAGGAAGAAAGAGAAGAAAGATGGAGCATTTTAAGATCACTTTAGTCAGGACTATTTTACTGCTCGGTTCTCAGTCAGGATGATTTTTGCTCTGAAAACGTACAAAGACAAACGCACACACGAGCACAAACACAAGCACATCATTTTGAGTCCACTGCCCACTGAGGTAGAGAAGCGAAAACACAGGTGTAGACCAGAGGAAAGCAGAAAAAGCCCAGCGTGGCTCTGTGTACAAAGTTCACATTGTGGCCGAGCGGACAGCTCTGAGAGAGAGAGCCACACTGGCCTGCTTTTGAGCTGTTAGCACTACAAACAGAGCGAGAGAGCGAGAGAGAGAGAGAGCGTCAGTGTGCTTCCATTCCTTTTTATAGTTGTTGAGTCAACACAACAAGGACACAGCGTGTTCCCGCAGGAGTGACACACCAGCTTTAAGGGTTAGGACTGCACACGGAGCACAACTACAACTAACAATTCCCCCAAAGAAAAACACACGGGAAGAAAACACAGCCGAGCAAAACACATGGGAAGAAAATAGCAGCGTGGCGGATATTTAAAGGGCACATGCCCTGCTTTTTCCTGTACTTTATTATTTTAGTCCACTTACAGTCGCATGCAAAAGCTTAAAGGTGAAAGCGACAATAAGTGAACGCGTCCACCGCAGGGAACTTAAACGCAGCACTTTCTCTCCAAATTTCTGTGTATTTGCTGAATTTTATCACACTGGGAAAAATAAAACAAAATATAAAATGTGTCATTTTTGCCACATTTGGGTCACTCAACAGAAGCGTCCACTATCTGTCCATAGGAGTCACCAGTGTTACTGATCCTCATTGGTGTGACACGTAATTGTGTCAAAAACACGTAAAAACGAAAAATGTTTATGAATGCTTAAATCAACATGTTATAAAGTGCTTGTGACATGTTATGAATGTGTTATGTAGACACCCTTCAAGTGTTACCATATTCTCTCTTGTGATGTCTTTATTCCAAGCAGCTGATATGCTGGTAAGACCACTAACATTATTTAAGTGCAGCGTGTGTTTAACTGGCACACATTATTTACATAATAAATACACTATGTTTCCAAAAGTTTTCACTCACCCATCCAAATCATTGAATTCAGGTGTTCCAGTCACTTCCATGGCCACAGGTCAGTGGGATTATAACAAAGTGGAAGCGATTGGGAACGACAGCAACTCAGCCACGAAGTGGTCGGCCACGTAAAATGACAGAGCGGGGTCAGCGGATGCTGAGGGGCATAGTGCGCAGAGGTCACCAACTTTCTGCAGAGTCAATCACTACGGACCTCCAACCTTCATGTGGCCTTCAGATCAGCTCAAGAACAGCGTAGAGAGCTTCATGGAATGGGTTTCCATGGCCGAGCAGCTGCATCCAAGCCTTACATCACCAAGCGCAGTGCAAAGCGTGGAATGCAGTGGAGTAAAGCGCCGCCACTGGACTCTAGAGCAGTGGAGACGTGTTCTCTGGAGTGACCAATCACGCTTCTCCGTCTGGAAATCCGATGGACGAGTCTGGGTTTGGCGGTTACCAGGAGACGGTACTTGTCTGACTGCATTGTGCCGAGTGTAAAGTTTGGTGGAGGGGGGATCATGGTGTGGGGGTGTTTTTCAGGAGTTTCGCTCGGCCCCTTAGTTCCAGTGAAAGGAACTCTTAAAGCTTCAGCACCAAGAGAACGGTCAGAAATTCCCATAAACACTCCTAACCCTTGTGGAAAGCCCAGAAGAGTGGAAGCTGCAGAAGGTGGGCCGACATCATATAAAACCGTATACTAAGAATGGGATCTCACTCAAGTTCATATGCATGTGAAGGCAGACTTTTGGAATACTTTTGGAAATTTAGTGTATATGCTGACTGCATTTGGAAAGGACACATGTCCATTCTAATCATCCATCTCTATAGGAAAACTCAAAGGATGCAAACGATCCAGACTGACTTAGAGGTACTTTTCCTAAATGTTTATATCACCATCAGCAGATAGGTATAAAACAGCATCAGTGTGATGGGAAAATCTCTTTTAAAAACACAGGAGGTCACACAGGGTTAGAAACATAGGAACTAATCACAGGCTGTCAGTGCTGGAGAACCCGTCAGCCATCTATAGAACACAGCGACTCAGAGGAACCAGAAGAAGATCAGAAATGTGTCTGAATCTCTCAGTACTGTACAGACAGACAGACGAGAGGACAAAACAGCACAGAGCCAGAGCTCACCATCACACAGAAGAGGAACGGGGGCAAAGAAGAGTAGAGAGGAAAAATGCAGGGAGTGAACAGACAGACAGACAGACAGACAGACAGACAAATAGATAGAAAGATAGACAGACAGACAGATACACAGATAGACAGACAGATAGACAGATAGAAAAACAGACAGACAGACACAGACACACAGACAGATACACTGAGCGATAGACAGACATGCAGAGATAGATACACAGATAGACACATACAGACAGATAGATACATACATAGATAGATAGATAGATAGATAGATAGATAGACACACACAGATACACTGAGCGAGATACACAGACATTGATAGATACACAGATAGACAGACACACAGACAGATAGAAAGACAAATCTAGACAGACATAAATAGACAGACAGGTAAATCGTGATTGATGTAGATACACAGACAGACAGACATAAATAGACAGATGAATCTAGATAGATACAAGAGAGACAGAAAGAGGGAGAGAGAGATTAAGAATAAGAAGGACAGGAAAGAGTGAGAGACAAGAAAGAGTGAGAGAGAAAGTTGGAAAGTGAGAGAGGAGTGAGTATATAACTCCACCCTTCTCCCTCTCTCTCTCTCTGTTCCAGCTCAGCTGTGTGGAATGTGCTGCATGCCGCAGGTCCAGCAGAAGAATGGAAGAATGCGCAGTTTTCCGAACTGAGCTGAACTGCAGCCCGAACCCTCACACACACACACACACACACACATACATACACACACATACATATACACACACACACATATACAACACACACATACTTTCTCTTTGACATCACTGCCCAGCCAGTATAACACACACTACCTTAAACGGACTAATGTGTTCAGCAGAGTGGCAGGCTGAGAGCTGAACAGACAGACAGAGACAGACGACAGAGAGAATTAAAAATATATATTTCACAACGTCTTAAGACTGTTTAAGCTGCAGTGACATGTTCCTGTGTGTGGTGATGGTTGGGGAGGCTTTCAAATAACATTTCACTGCACTACTGCACAATACAGCACACTATAGGACACTACACCTCACTACACTACTGTACAATACAGCACACTATAGGACACAACACCTCACTACACTACTGTACAATACAGCACACTATAGGACACGACACCTCACTACACTACTGCACAATACAGCACACTATAGGACACTACACCTCACTACAGCACACTATAGGACACTACACCTCACTACACTACTGTACAATACAGCACACTATAGGACACAACACCTCACTACACTACTGCACAATACAGCACACTATAGGACACAACACCTCACTACACTGCTGCACAATACAGCACACTATAGGACAAGACACTTCACTACACTACTGCACAATACAGCACACTATAGGACACTACACCTCACTACACTACTGCACAATACAGCACACTATAGGACACTACACCTCACTACGCTACTGTACAATACAGCACACTATAGGACACTACACCTCACTACAATACTGTACAATACAGCACACTATAGGACACTACACCTCACTACACTACTGTACAATACAGCACACTATAGGACACTACACCTCACTACACTACTGCACAATACATTACACTATAGGACACTACACCTCACTACACTACTGTACAATACAGCACACTATAGGACACAACACCTCACTACACTGCTGCACAATACAGCACACTATAGGACACTACACCTCACTACACTACTGCACAATACAGCACACTATAGGACACTACACCTCACTACACTGCTGCACAATACAGCACACTATAGGACACTACACCTCACTACACTGCTGCACAATACAGCACACTATAGGACACTACACCTCACTACACTACTGTACAATACAGCACACTATAGGACACAACACCTCACTACACTGCTGTACAATACAGCACACTATAGGACATTACACCGCACTACAATACTGTACAATACAGCACACTATAGGACACTACACCTCACCACACTGCTGCACAATTCAGCACACTATAGGACACTACACCTCACTACACTACTGTACAATACAGCACACTATAGGACACTACACCTCACTACACTACTGTACAATACAGCACACTATAGGACACTACACCTCACTACACTACTGCACAATACAGCACACTATAGGACACTACACCTCACTACACTACTGCACAATACAGCACACTATAGGACACAACACCTCACTACACTGCTGTACAATACAGCACACTATAGGACACTACACCTCACTACAATACTGTACAATACAGCACACTATAGGACACGACACCTCACTACACTACTGCACAATACAGCACACTATAGGACACAACACCTCACTACACTACAATACAGCACACTATAGGACACGACACCTCACTACACTACTGTACAATACAGCACACTATAGGACACGACACCTCACTACACTACTGTACAATACAGCACACTATAGGACATTACACCTCACTACACTGCTGCACAATACAGCACACTATAGGACACTACACCTCACTACACTGCTGCACAAGACAGCACACTATAGGACACTACACCTCACTACACTACTGCACAATACAGCACACTATAGGACACTACACCTCACTACACTACTGCACAATACAGCACACTATAGGACACTACACCTCACTGCACTGCTGCACAATACAGCACACTATAGGACACTACACCTCACTACACTACTGTACAATACAGCACACTATAGGACACGACACCTCACTACACTACTGCACAATACAGCACACTATAGGACACTACACCTCACTACACTACTGTACAATACAGCACACTATAGGACACTACACCTCACTACACTACTGTACAATACAGCACACTATAGGACACTACACCTCACTACACTACTGTACAATACAGCACACTATAGGACACTACACCTCACTACACTACTGCACAATACAGCACACTATAGGACACTACACCTCACTACACTGCTGTACAATACAGCACACTATAGGACACTACACCTCACTACACTACTGTACAATACAGCACACTATAGGACACTACACCTCACTACACTACTGTACAATACAGCACACTATAGGACACTACACCTCACTACACTGCTGCACAAAACAGCACACTATAGGACACGACACCTCACTACACTGCTGTACAATACAGCACACTATAGGACACTACACCTCACTACACTACTGTACAATACAGCACACTATAGGACACTACACCTCACTACACTACTGTACAATACAGCACACTATAGGACACTACACCTCACTACACTACTGTACAATACAGCACACTATAGGACACTACACCTCACTACAATACTGTACAATACAGCACACTATAGGACACTACACCTCACTACACTACTGCACAATACAGCACACTATAGGACACAACACCTCACTACACTGCTGCACAATACAGCACACTATAGGACACTACACCTCACTACACTGCTGCACAATACAGCACACTATAGGACACGACACCTCACTACACTACTGTACAATACAGCACACTATAGGACACTACACCTCACTACACTGCTGCACAATACAGCACACTATAGGACACTACACCTCACTACACTGCTGCACAATACAGCACACTATAGGACACTACACCTCACTACACTACTGCACAATACAGCACACTATAGGACACTACACCTCACTACACTACTGTATAATACAGCACACTATAGGACACAACACCTCACTACACTACTGTACAATACAGCACACTATAGGACACTACACCTCACTACACTACTGTACAATACAGCACACTATAGGACATTACACCTCACTACACTGCTGCACAATACAGCACACTATAGGACACTACACCTCACTACACTGCTGCACAATACAGCACACTATAGGAAACAACACCTCACTACACTGCTGCACAATACAGCACACTATAGGACACTACACCTCACTACACTGCTGCACAATACAGCACACTATAGGACACTATACCTCACTACACTGCTGCACAATACAGCACACTATAGGACACTACACCTCACTACACTACTGCACAATACAGCACACTATAGGACACTATACCTCACTACACTACTGTACAATACAGCACACTATAGGACACTACACCTCACTACACTACTGTACAATACAGCACACTATAGGACACTACACCTCACTACACTACTGCACAATACAGCACACTATAGGACACTACACCTCACTACAGCACACTATAGGACACTACACCTCACTACACTACTGTACAATACAGCACACTATAGGACACTACACCTCACTACACTACTGTGCAATACAGCACACTATAGGACACTACACCTCACTACACTGCTGCACAATACAGCACACTATAGGACACAACACCTCACTACACTACTGTACAATACAGCACACTATAGGACACAACACCTCACTACACTGCTGTACAATACAGCACACTATAGGACACAACACCTCACTACAATACTGTACAATACAGCACACTATAGGACACGACACCTCACTACACTACTGCACAATACAGCACACTATAGGACACGACACCTCACTACACTACTGCACAATACAGCACACTATAGGACACTACACCTCACTACACTACTGCACAATACAGCACACTATAGGACACTACACCTCACTACACTACTGCACAATACAGCACACTATAGGACACTACACCTCACTACACTGCTACACAATACAGCACACTATAGGACACTACACCTCACTACACTACTGTACAATACAGCACACTATAGGACACTACACCTCACTACAGCACACTATAGGACACTACACCTCACTACACTGCTACACAATACAGTACACGATGCTACTGTTTACTATTGTACACTACAGATTATAGGACACATAGTACAACAAAGCTCCATGTAGTATACGGCAGAACACAACACAGCTCACCACATGACAGTCCATTCGCTTGTTTAAGAAGTGAATGCAGTGTCATGAGAGCTTTACAAATTAGTCAAGTCAAATATGACTTACTAAACAGGAAACGTGTCTACATAAGCCAAAAAAAGGAAAAGATATTCTCAGTACACGTCAAAGAAAGGATTTCACACTAGGAGATGTAAAGGTAAAGTCATGCAAAAAAAAGTGCAAAAAATCTAAATAATAACTCCCAGTGTTGTGGCCCACTCAGCGCACAATAGGCCCCAACACGTAGCAACACTTCTAACTTTTTAGGCTTTGCCCTGTGTTAAAAATGTGATATTTGATATTTCTTCAAAGACACAGTGTCTGTGATTGATCGACTGATTGTTTACTTGTAAATCAGCAAAACTGCCCTACGTGAGCTTCTAACATATTAGTTAGCCTGTCAAACCTTTCGGCTCTATGTAGGAAGAACTTTGCGTCTCGTTGGCACAGTAACGGTAGGAAACACCGGCCGGCGGAGCTTCGCGAGTGGCACATGTGAATTCCTTGCGTGTCTCTGCCCATCCAAGTCAAACTAACATGCAAAATTTGATTCACCCTATAGGCAGAGTACAACACTGCCATACTGTCCGGGATCAAACAGAGCTCTGAATTCTTTACCATGTAGCACTGAAAAGGCATCAAACTTGAAGCTGAAATATTATATCAAACCATCATGTTTGTGCTGTGAAGAACGAAAAACGTACCTACACAGTGCCTTTATTACTAACAGTGTGGAGTGTGTGGAGAATCGTGCAGACTCAAGTAAAAAGCATTTTCTCATGAGGGTGAAAATATAAGCAAGAGAAAAGCTCTCGTTCTGCCCATATACACTGCTGGAAATAAAGGTTCTGTGCTGGTATGTTTCAGGTTCATCAAGGTACAAACAGTGTAAATGTACCCTCAAAGCTCCAGCAGTGGGTTTAAGGTCTGATTGTGGATCTTAAATCAGTTCCTCCAGGTGAAAAGTTGGTATTTGTTCCTTTTCATAACCGAATGTTTTAAAACAGAGCAGTAGAGTAAAAGCCTGGAGGAGAGACGGGGTGTGTGGAGTGGAATATATCATTTCAGTGGATTGTAGTATTCAGTAGTACGAGGGAAGACTGACTGAGTGAGGGGGGAGATCTCTGAGAACTTGGGCTGGAGTTCTGGGCAGCTACTGCCTTTAGCTAGAAGGCCAGAGCCCCCCCTTCCTAGCTGTAGTAGGACTGAGGAACGTGGAGGAGATGGGGCGGCAGTGGGGATTGCGAACACTTCGTCACGGGAACGGAAGGTAAGGATGTGAATTTATAGGGCGATGGATTGAAAGAAGGAGGGGTTTCAGCCATGAAACCCCCCCCACTTCAGTTATAACATAACTACATTACTGTTCCTTGACCAAAGGTGCTGAGATGTACCCTTGAGGGAACCACCCCAGTGAAAAGAGGGGCACTGCCCCAGTGGCAGTTTCAGACCTTTATTTCTGAGAGTGCACATGATATAAAACATTAGAACCTGCCACACAGCTAACACATAAACAAACAGTACTCATGCTGCCCTCCAAACTCGGTAGAGCACCAAATTAGAAGTTAGAACTTTTTTTGTTTTCATAACTTCCATGATGTCTAAAACAAAGCATTTTCTGTGTTTCTGTTCACCGCCACACTTTGTCTCCTGTGGCATGATAATAGCGCGAAATCTAACGTGAAAAATGAGCAGTCATCTTAAACGAGTAAGCGATTATGTAATCATTTTGACAGGCCTGAGGCTGCTTCACATCAAATCTGACAGGAGTAAATTCAAGAGAGAGTAAAACTGGTTACCACATGAACCACTGAAGAAAAAAAAACATTTTTTTTTAATTCTAAAAATAATTTTACTGCATTTTAAAGTACATGGTAGCCAAAAGTTTTAGATCAGTCAATCAAATGGGTTTGTAAGTCAATATTAAACAAACAATAAATCTTTTCTAATCAGAAGCCAAAGTGTACACATACTAATGAGGAAGTGATTTTATTGCAGGATTTTACAGTAAAAGCCAGTCTATCTAATCTTAACTGAGATGTACTTGAAGTGTACAGTACGCAGCTGGATTATCTCCACATATTTCAAATTTCAGTCTGAGCAGTATTGGCAGATAGAGTTGCATGATTTGAGCAAAAGAGCATACTGTGATAAATCTATCATGTTGCAATTTAAATACATTAAAAATATTTATTATAATGTTGGTTATCAGTGGACTAAGTCCCCGTTCGTCCGTTACCCATCAATCCAGTTAAGAATAAATACCAAAAACTCTTTTTTAAGATATGAATTCTGTTGTAATCTTTACGCTGGTCAACCAAAACTGAGCACTATTTACATCTCAATAATCTGACTGAGATGTAAACAGAGTGATTCAGAGCGGTTTGGTGTGAAATGGTTCATTGTTGAGACCCAGATCTCTTTACAGTGTTGTTGATGGGAACCAAGGGTCACCATGACTACAACACAAATATAGACCTTTTATTTACCATCCAGAACCACCAGTGAGTCTTCTGAGCTTCATACGGAACTTTAATGATGGTAAATAGTGCTAAATCTGGAATAACACGTTCTCTTTTGGGCCTATTTTGCCTCACATCACTCTGCATGTATGAAAACGAATGTAAAATCTCCTCAAACCCATCATAAACAATATATCAGACATCAGGCAGTGAATTCAGAACCATTTCATGTAGGAACTTTCTGTGAGGAGCTTTTAGAGGTTGACGTCTGGTTCCTATCGCCACCACTGTGAACAATTCCGCCTTGGTGAAGCTCCAGTTCAAATGAGACCACTCTGAATCATTGTTTACATCTTAATGATTTACTTATGCAGAAATTTTAAAAAATGAGTGGAATTGCCTAAATATGTCTCTTATTGAAAACACTTTTTTTACAAAAAATGAGGAAAAAAGGAAAGAATCTGTCAGTGGGCTCATTTGCATATATGAATCTTCTGTGCACTGCAAAAAACTGTATCTTGTCAAGTGAAATGACCTTAAATCTACTCAATATATCTAATATTTCCCTTTTTGAGAAAGTTGCGCACTAATAATAAGATGATCCAGCTTATTTCTAAGTCACCTAGTTTTAGGTGATTTTATCATGTGCAATTCTCACTATAGTGGTAGATAATTTTGCTAGTAGCATATTTCTTAAAACAAGTACAATTATCTGCCAATACAGTAAGATAATGATACTCAGTACAATCACAAGTACAAAAACAAGTACAAACGGTCTACAAATCAGTTAAATAATCTTAAATTAAACTTATATCAATTTCAACAGCAGAAATATGAGATTTATTGACTATATTTAAGATAATTTTACCTGACAAGATACCATTTTTTGCTCTTCTTACCATTTTCCCCACTCTGACATCATTGTTTACATCTTAATGATTTAATTATCACTGCTGTCGGAGGAAAAATTTGAATCTAAATTTTTGTCGTTTTTCAGTTTTTGACATAATTGGAAAATACCTTTTACTCTTTACATTGTGTGTAAATTTAATGTAGGATGGACCAAAAGAAACGGCCCAAAATGGCTTGGAAAGACGTCTGGTTCCATTGACTTGCATTAAAAGTAAAGTAGGTTTTTTCCTTCTCCTGTAAAGTGACCATTCTGGAGATACAAAGGTTTTGCTCCAACAAGTGTTATGCAGAATATAAAAAAATCAGTGGAATTTCTCTTTAAATATGCATCTTATTAAAAGTGGAGAGACATCTCAGAATAATAAACCACTGGTAGCTGTTAATCTACAAAAAAGAAGATCAAGAAAAGAAAATCTGTCAGAGGGCCCAATTTTGTGTATATGAATCATCTGTGACGTCGGTACTGAAAAGCCCAGTGCAGCTCACTGGACAGATAATCAAAGCTAAAATACAGGAATCTGGATCGGGGGTAAAGAAAACGGATCGGTACATCCTGCCCCGGTGCTGAGAGTCACTCACAGCGACACAGTGTTGTGTCTGCCGTGTCAAATCAGAGCCATAAGAGAGGAGCTCGCTGCTCTAAATTTAGCTCAGAGGAAAAAAAGAAGGCACACGTTGCTGCGAGTTCGTCTGCACTCGAGCGTGCGCTTTTCTTCCTCTCTTCCTTCCAGTCGTGTCTATTTGTGACCTCTAATCCTGCGCTCGCTCCGCTGGAACAGGAGCGTGGGCGTACTGGCTATAGAAGCGGACTGGACGCACAACAAAGCGGGAAACACCTGCTTCTGCCAGTAGCAGCACAGCAGCCACACAGGCACCCAATTACACTGCTATTGTTCCAGCTAGATGTGGGCAATACTACCATATGTTCTCATTACCGTGATAAACTAGACAACAGCTGAAAAAGTGTTTGACCGGTGTTCTTATGGAGGAACTCTGGGTCAATGCATTTATTCTCTATGAGAGTTTTCAGGGAGCTGGATTCACAAAGTCTTTCCTAAGAAAAAAACTTGCAAAGATGCACAGATGCAAAGATTTTTGCCAATCTGACTAAATACATTCCGATTACAGGTTAAAGCTCAGGTCAGCTTTATATCCCACTCTACTCAACAATCCGATGGAAAATCTGTTTACATGCTCACGACAAGTAATTTGATCCAAAATTTTGTGCATGTGTAAAGAACCACGTAGGGTAGACGTTACCATGACAACCAGTATCACGTCCAGGCAGAGTGAGATGAGCAGCAGTGAGCAGTGATCGAGTTTTTAACTGCTTTAAAATGACGTCAGACTCAGGAAAACGTCCTTCACACGTCCTTATTAAAGAAGGCCGAGAGGAAGACGTCGTGCTCTGAGACACATGAGCTGGACGTCCGTCCCACCACCGTCTTTTAAAGATCAGAGCGTGAACTTCGTCTCCTCTGCAGACCAGAAATTGAGGTATTAGTAAGAGTTTCTTCAAATTTCCTCTTAAAGTCTTTTAAGAAAAGTCTTTTTTCTTATGAAAATCTTACTATTTTCTTATGTAGATTATTTGTTACACCTTACAGATAACCATAAATTGTACCATATTTCAGTTATTAGTTAATCCCATCAGCGCCTGAGCACAGTAAAATGAAAATGAGACCAAAAAATTTAGCAGACAAGAACCAGAAGCGACAGTACAGGAAACAAACAACCAGATAAATCCTCAGAAACTCAGTAGAAGTTCCCGTTTAAGAGGTTTACCCTGTCAGTACTTACAGTCTAAGAAAAGTGTGGGGTTGTCATAAGATTAATGTAAGAAAATATGTACAAATTCATTTTTTTCCAAGTATTCCAGTAATTTTTCAGAGAAAAAGAATGAAGGAAACCCTCACGATGTTTTTTGATGAATGATAATTGATCTAACTTTACTATTTTCAGTGTGTATTTCTTTCTACACTATGTTTTGTAACATGAATGTTATTCTGGATCCTCTGAATTACAGTCAAATGCAAACAACTGACAAAACAACTTTTCAATAAAGCTTGATGCTCAGTTTGTGGTATTTTGGTGAGGCTGCCAGTCTTATGACTCAGTTCAGTGCTGTGCAGTGTTAGCCTGCACGGAACTACATCTTTATTTCGGCTACTTAGAGACCTCATAAACCAGAGGATCCAGTGACAGGAAAAACGTCTGTACGGCAAAGCTTCCTGGATCATTTCTGTTGACCACAGGGTGCAGCAGTAGTGATTTTTGAGAATGTCATTCTTCATTCTTTTTCTTGCAGACAAAAAGCAGCTTAGACCCAGAGATCCTAATATGGGTGTGACTCCAGAATGATGACTATGAGGTCTTTATCTGAGAATGCGGTTTTGTCACCATACCTGTATGATCCCCCTGCCAAATACTAAGCAACAACAATGGCTCTTACTCCAAGAAGCAAAACTAAAAACATAAATTAGATTTTTTTGCTTTACGTTTTTCTTTACTTTGCAAAATGAAAGCAATAGAAGATTCAAAAAGGTCTTATGTTACTGTCAATAAAAGCACAAGCGGGGACCAAAATGAATACCCTGCTCATTCGTATTGTTTTCTATGTGGGTGAACTACAGAGTTTGTTAAATAGTGGTAAAACATATATGGTGCACTTTTCTTTTGCCAAGTTTTCACTTCATTCACTTTCTATTATTACAATAATTAATAATACAAATGGGAACAACACTGCAAACAATTGCCAAAGGTGGCATTAATGTTAACAACGTAATCCTTCAATGTTTCTTTAATGACAATATCTACCCTCCATCCCAATACTGCTTTTAACATGCCCTCGTCAATCTGCCCTCACACTTTCCTCCAGTACCATCTCAACTTATTCTGCCAACTTGCTACCCTGCCGAAAAAAGACCATTACAAACAATTAGCATTAAAACCTAATGGTTTTTCATTCTAATGGGAATTGGCTTAATGGTTTTCCAGAGACTACTAGTTGCCTGTCCAATTGCATTTAGAATGTTAAACCATTAGGATCATACACTGTGATATGAACCCATCAAAAAAGCCAAACGACATAACAAAACCATCAGGAACCAGTGGTTGGGATAGTGTAGTGGTTAACACCTCTGCCTTCTACACTGTAGACTGGGGTTAAATCCCCACCTGGGTGAGCACCCTACACTATACCAATAAGAGTCCTTGGGCAAGACTCCTAATACCACCTTGGCCTACCTGTGTAAAATGTAAGTCGCTCTGGGTAAGAGCATCAGCCAAAATGCCGTAAATGTAAAGGAACCAGCAGAAACACAATGGTTTCTATGTTTATTGCAGCCGCATGACTGGCATCAATAAAAAGAACTTTACTAAGTTCATCAAAAACTGCTTAAACTGCACAATTTACTTCAGCTAATTACTTCACTGAAGCTGACCGAGCTGAGGCAAAATGCACCACCGTTTGAAAACCCTGCTCCTCATCGTTCCCTGTATGACCTTTGATGACCCAGTGGCCTTTGGAACCCTGCCATTCCCGTAAAGCATGATGTTGAGGTGTGACATATCATAGGAAGCTGAATAGAGAAACCTGGGAACATTTTACTTCACGTGAAGTGAATAATGAACTATGAAAATGAATGTCTTCAAATATCATGACGTTATACTTCAGTTCCAGAACTTTTCCTCTCACTGTTTCAGTCTCTTCCTCCCTCTCTTTTTCTCTCGCTCATCCTCTCTGCCTCTCCGTGAGCTTTATGAGTCAAAGGAAGTCCGTCACAGTCTGCACGTGCACCGTGGGAGCCATTCAACACTCGTCCTTTAGCAACAGATGTTTCAGACAAATAAAAAACAAACACAAGACCGGTCAGTATAGCGTACGACCCTAATACATTACCAACTAGCTTGCTAACTGCTAGGTTAGCTCCTTAGCTAACCACAACAGCACACTGGTTGCCCTACTGCTGCGTCAACTGTCCAACGTGAACAATTCTCAACACTCAAAATGATCAAGAACACAGAATCCGTCCTTCAACCAGCTGTCTACTTGATGAGGCAGCCAGCTTGCTAACTGCTGTGTTAGCTTCTTGGCTGATAGCAGCTGCACACAGGTGGCTCCAGTGTCACCGACCATGCCGGTTAACTGTACGTTTTCTGCGGTGTCCTAGGTTGTGGTAAGTATGTCGTTATCTAACATAATCATGCTCAGTTTTGTTTTACTGTTTATAGTAGGTGAGTTAACCAGCTTGCTAACTGCTATGTTAGCTCCTTGGCTGATAGCAGCTGTGCACAGGTGGCTCCAGTGTCACCGACCATGCCGGTTAACTGCACATTTTTGTGGATGCTGTATGTTGGTAACTGCTATGTTAGCTGCTTGGTTAAGTGCAGCAACACACAAGTTGCCCTACTGCTGCCAATTGTGTCAGTTATCTCCACTTTTTTGGAGCCAGTGTGCAGCGCAGTACTATGACAAGTAGATCATTATCTGCACCAACATGGAGACAACACGAAATGCAAAGCAAAAAAGTTGCTTAAAACTTTTTATCTGGGCAGTGAGCGTCTTTTTGACCAGTAAAACACCATATAATATATAGAATAAATGCAAATAAATGCCAAGAATGTTTTATTTTTAGTAAAGTTATTGATATATAGGACAGAAGATAACCATTAGAAGAACACAAGTTTGGTTACTGGCCTCTTGCTGCACTTCAGCCACTGTATGGATTTAATCAGCTCCATCACGTGATTTAATTTAATGAAGGACTGATGATATAAACAGGGAACTGGACGGTATCTGTAAATACTGGACTTCCTCAAGGAGAGCTTTAGAAATGGTTAAGCTAACACTCTCACACATCAGGGGTCTATCTTCTTAAAGCCCATTCATCTCGACGGGGTTCCAGCTTCAGTAAAGCTCACAAACACAGCCATGGTGACCTTGTTTTACGACAAGGGTGAACAACTTTCTCCGATAAACCAGGTTTAGATACTCAGCCTATGATTAATCTAGTATACATGAACGCGTCACATTTATGACAAGCAGCCAGTCGCGTGAAACATGTGGAGGAGTGGAGCAGCTGATTTTTCAAAGAGGAAAGAAAAAAAAAGAAATCATACTATATAAATACGCAGAAGGCAAAGCATTAATACATGCTGGAAAACCCAGAAGACCAGAATTTGAACAAAACAAGTTATGACAACAAGAAAAACTGCTCACTTTTCTACTGACACAGATTGGCACATGACAGAACAAAGACGAAGGAGTTTGAAAAGATCTTCAAATGCAGAAATTCTTTATGATTGGTCCTTTATGGATGCGAAAGCTGGACAATAAACAACCGAGACAGGAAAAATATAGAGGCCTTTGAACTTCGGTGTTGGCAAAGACTTATGAGAGTTCTTTGGTTCCTTGAAGCCTCACCGCTCACTCAAAGCCCAGTTAACCGAACTGAAGCTTTTATTTTGGACGCATTCTGAGAAGAACCAGTTCCCTGGAAAAGACCATTATGCTTGGAAGAGTTAAAGGGGAAAGAGGAGGACCAGCAACAAGATGGACAGATACAATCAGAGGAGGCATGAACCAGCCTTTCAGAAGACCCAAACAGAAGACAGTACATTCTGGAGAAACACTGTCCATGTGGTCACCAGAAGTTGGAATTGACTTGACAGCAATTAATATCAATAAAGTGTTAATCCATTAAAAAATCAAGTGATTATTAAAGTAATAATTGCTTTATATTCTTGATATCTGTGTAGTAAAATTTGTTTCCTCCACTGGAAAGTTATATTCTTTGTGTCCACAAGTAAAAATCCGACCTGAAAAAACGAAGATGACCAGGACCATAAAGCTGATTATAGTTGCCGATGGTGATACAGCATGACCCACTGTTGAGAAAGAGAGTTCGCTGGATCGCCATATCGCCCACCTCTACTGAACATAACGCTTCTTCTGACATTTTAACCTGCCCGAGGTTTTTCTTCCCTGATCGGGAGAGTTATTATTGTTTGGTTATAGAGCTCTAACGTTTCACCCGATCGGCACTGTCTGGATCTCTCTGAGAAAACCCAGAGGCCTCAGAAACCTCCTGATTCCCAGAATCCCCGCCGGCGAGACATTGGCCAGGAAGTGCCACTGCAACCTGATGAGCGCGAGGGCCGTAAAAGCGGGGCTGGAACTCTTTTTTCGTCTACCTGTGGAAGCTGCGGAGGGCTGGGTGTTTGTGCAGCACAGAAAGTCACAGTCAGAGCTATGCGAGGAATGCGAGTCTCCAGTCTGCGGATTTGAGAGCCAACGGCTCTATTTAAGGAAATGGCTGGAAATGGCCGGGCCCCAGAATCCCTCAGCTCACCCCTCGTCCCCATTTACAGAAAAATGATCATTATTTTCCTCTCTGGAAGAAAGCTTTATTTCCGTACCTGCTGGGAGACTGCAGATTCCTCCGCTGAGCAGGTTATATAATTACCACCATAAAAGAGAACTAACAGCAGAGGAGCCAGAAGGTCTTCGTACACTGAAAAAGAAGTGCTGCATTAAATTCACTCGATTCAAATTTCTGTCTTTTTCACAGTTTAGTTATACTAATGTTGTCGATGTAATAGATTTCATTCATTCGGTAATAATGTACACGTTTGAATCAAATAAATTCAACGCATTCCTGTTCCTTCAGTTTAGGAACGTACCGTTTCCGACACAAACCCACCCTTGCTGCAGTCCTACACACATACAGAAGCCATGGAGGTCCTCCGGCTGACCGGACTGTGCTCAATCAGCACTTTTTCACAGTACAGCATTGTGCTCCGCCAAGCAGCCGACACACATCTCCTACTGGCAGCTGAAGACAAACTTACAGCAGCAAAAGACTGAGAGAGGAGCAACATCAGGAGACCACAAACGGCCATGAAGATACGAGGGAAACAGTAACAGCTTCATGCTTCATTTTTAAAATTGAAAGAATTGAAAAAAAGCCATTTCTTGCTGGTTCATGAGGTTAAGATTAGAACATTCTTACTATATAAACGTACAGATAATACAAAAGGGGTGAAAAGGACATAAAATAATATTATTATGTATATCAATGTTGTCAGAAGAAAACCTCGTCTATCCAAAACAGTAACTTTACAGGAGAAAGAAAAAACATACTTTACTTTTAATTTAAGTCAATGGAACCAGAATATTTTACAAGTGTTTTTGGGCCGTTTCTTTTGGTCCATTCATCATGAAATTTACACACAATATAAAGGGCAACAGGCGTTTTCAGATTCTGCCAAAAACTGAAAAATTATACATATATCACATATATATCTAACATACATACATTTCATGATCCGAAAGAAAGAAGAAGAAGAAGACGTACATTTCATGCCAACGACGTTAAAATTTTCTGAGTAGGCCAAAAGAAATTGTTCAAAATGACAAGAAATCAAATCTTTTTCTATTTACTTTCATTCAAAGTTAAGAAAGTTTTTCTCCCCTTTTACTATTTTGGAGACACAAGATTTTGTGCCATCAGCAACACAATATACAATACATACACAACATATATAAAAATTACACATAGTTACAGAAATATACACAGGACAAATTACATGAAGGAGCTTATTATGTGTAAAACACATGGAACATATTGCTGCATACATATACAGGTATACATACCATTACATATAGACACTCATATTGTGTAGGTTGGTTGGATAGTGTAGTGGTTAACACCTCTGCCTTCTACTTCTACTCACCTGGGCAAACATCCTACACTACACCAATAAGAGTCCTTGGGCAAGACTCCTAACACCGCCTTGGCCTCCCTGTGTAAAATGATCAAACTGTAAGTTGCTCTGGATAAGAGCGTCAGCCAAATGCCATAAATGTAAATGTATATGCCTGTGTGTATGCGAGCGTGGCTCTACAGCACGTTCCATTACAGTCGAGCATGCACTAACAGCTCAGGCTGAGCACTGTAGTAGCTACAGAACCGGTCTGACTGCGTAGTCTCTAGGTAAGAGCAGAAATCCAGGAGTTTTCAGACAGACTGTAGAGCAGCAGCTGAGCTGAGATAAAACCTGTGGTCATTAACCCTTTAAGCTTCTCGCACCGGCGATTCTGATTCTTACGATTTCTCAGCGTTGCTCTGTTCAACTATGATGAACAACTAAAACAAAAACAAACAGATTTTTACACAAGTAAACACATCACTTCAGTGTGTTACTGCTCCTCTGATCCATCAAATCAATAAGCATTTCCACAGTGATGTGAATGGTGCTCTCAGAAACTACTGCAGTGCATCCAATAACAAAGGCAGCATGGAGCTTCTTTTACACAGTGACAGGAAACACAGAAGCACCGAGAAAGCTTGTCCACTGTTGTCCAAAACTAAAGAAGGAATCTTCAAAACAACAAACAGGTCTTGGTAAATTAAAAAACTAGATTTTTGACTATTTAAATTATATCCTACATCAACGAGTATTAAGTGGGGTCCTTTAGTCTACGTTCACACAGCAGGTAAAAGTGGCCCAAATCTGATTTCCTCGCCAAATCCGATGTTTGGGTTTGGTTGTTCACAATATCTTTTAAGTGTGGCCTTTTATATCATCAGTCTGAACAGATCAGCTCCTAAACTGACCCACATGCACAAAAGAGCAGAGCTTCACGTCGCTTCACGTACCACGCTCACTTCTTTGGTTCACGTCCTCAGATTCTTTAAACTTTGCGTTCGTTTTTTGTTTTGAAATGCTGCGACCTCGCTCTCCTACGGCCGTGTTCGGTCATTTCTTTCGAAATCTCTTCGAACAGTGAAGGTTTTGGATGAGTCTCTTCTAACTTTTTTGGACCAAAACATCAGCCCGAATATTTATGACGTCTCAGCAGCGCGAAATTCTGACGAATGCTAAGTGGGATTGACGCGAAAGTCGCATGAATTCCGATCTGGCTGTTCAGAATCACGCTGCCGCAGATCGGATACGTACCGGATTTCAGTGCCACATATGAAAGCGTCTCAAATCGGAATTGAAAATGTCAGATTTAGTGCGTTTTTTGCTGTTTACACGGACAAACAGACACACATCTGTGTCACATACGAAGAAAAAGATCAGATTTGGGCCACATTTACCTGCTGTGTGAGCAAAGACTTTATCTAATAACACAGAGCTTGATAGTCAGGCACATTCAGCACTTGAGCCTCAAGCCAGAAAAGTGGGTGCCCGAGTTTTCTTAAGAAAAATAAACTCATTTAAATCACAATATTGGTCAGAAATATCGCAATTAGGCTTTTTCCCCAATCGCTCAGCCCTACTTTAACCCCCACGTTTAGACTTCAGCTGTCAGACAAAACAACCGCCTCAGACATAAGGCTGTGGCATAACTGACCAGAGCAGTGTCCTTTTACAGTAACATCAATAAGCACTGTCAGCCCCCACCTCCAGACGTGAGGTGTAATACCACATGCAGATATGGCTATTCCATCTGCTGAGGAGAAGCTGAATAGGACAGGAAACTCCTCCAAAATCGCCCATCCCCCTCTTTCCCTCACAGATGTCAGACACAGGTCGAGACCTGACAGCACATGATATCTCTCTCTCTCGCTCTCTCTCTCTCTCTCTCTCTCTCTCTCTCTCTCTCTCTCTCTCTCACTCTCTCTCTCTCTCTCTCTCGCTCTCTCTCTCTCTCTCTCTCTCTCTCTCTCTCGCTCTCTCTCTCTCTCACTCTCTCTCTCTCTCTCTCGCTCTCTCTCTCTCTCTCTCTCGCTCTCTCTCTCTCTCTCTCTCTCTCGCTCTCTCTCACTCTCTCTCTCTCTCTCTCTCTCTCGCTCTCTCTCTCTCTCTCTCTCTCTCTCTCTCTCTCTCTCTCTCGCTCTCTCTCTCTCTCACTCTCTCTCTCTCTCTCTCGCTCTCTCTCTCTCTCTCTCTCTCTCTCTCTCTCACTCTCTCTCTCTCTCTCTCTCTCTCTCTCTCTCGCTCTCTCTCTCTCTCTCTCTCGCTCTCTCTCTCTCTCTCTCTCGCTCTCTCTCCCGGCATGGGGCTGCACTTAGAGTCCCATTCAGAAAAAACTACACTCCACCTTCTACCACACTCAGGACACTCTCTGACGTGTAACACAAGTTAAACTGTAAATAATAATGACAATGCCCAGCAGCTGTGGTGAGGTAATGATGACACAGTGTCTCATGTCGCATGTGTCATATGCACAATGTCATCTAAGAAGAAAGAGCAGAAAATAAGAAGGAGAAGTAATAGACAGTATAGAACACAGTAAGAAACATGGCTAAATTTACGTCGTGATGTGTGGAAACAGAGGGTGATGCACATATTAGAAGTAGTTATAATAGTTATACGATATAAAATGATCCATATTTGCTCTGCGAAATACTCGAGAGACATCTATTCCTCGCCCTGGGGATCCTTCACCCCACATTAAAAAACCTTAACTATCATGAAAACTGACTCAAGTGCTGATGTCATCCAACCTCAGCATATTTTGAAAGTTGAAGTACACACTGTCTCGACACCTTCACTTAGGAAGAGAGCTCAATAAGCATTTTAGACTACTCTGTTCAATTCACTGTTACTTTGTAGTTGGGCAGTGACCCCTAACGAGCAAGTCATGGCAACGAGAAACGCCCTGAGAGAAAACTAGACTAAAAATTGGAATCTGTAATCAGATCAAACCAAAGAGAAATCTATGAGACAAGTTTGTGACCGGTGTTCTGCGCACCTGCCACCTATACAAGAACATGTGGTTGAGGTAGATACAAAGAAGTAGTAAGTTGATTGACCTCAAAAATCCAATCCAAACACAGAATATTATTGGGCTACAGTCGAGTTCAGACAGAAGAGTACAGTTGTGTCATCAAACCGCAATGGGAGCTAATGATAAATGCAAGGATGATGGTAGTGGGCCTAGAATGGAATATAACTGCCCCCCTCTTTGAAGGCGTATGATCCCTAAATGTAACTAAAGCCCAGCAGTGAGGAGCTGAACTTTCCCCTCCTCTGCTGTCCCTGCAGACGGGCAGGGTCGCCTACAGAGCGGCGCTAGTAGCTGTTAATGAAGTGATGCTCGTTTATTAGAGGGTCTCATTTCAGAGAGGAAGATCTCAACCACTGCCCTGTAACTCAGTTCCAAGGGGCAAGGAGACACTCAAAAACAAGGGGTAAGGGAACAAACAAGCAATGGGATTGGGCCTTAGTCTGGGAAAGAATGAAGGTATTAGGTCAGTACTTAAAACATCAGTATTAAGTGGAGATGCCACATTGACATCGATAGAGCCTAGAGCAGACATGACTAGTGTTCTCAGTGATTATCAGTGATTTTAGACTTTTCAGTATCACTCCCATGAAAAAACGGTCCAAGTCCAAAATATGATGTTTTTTTTTACTGATGGTTTCGGCTGGTCAGAGTCCAGATTTAAACTCTATAGACAGCACTTGGCCTCACATTAAGCATAAACTAGCTTTCCAATGCTTTTCAGCTGTTTCATACTGACTCTTCTTTGTGTGACAGGCAGCCTGCAAGGTTACCCTGAAGACTTCAAGACTTCAACATTTAAACAAATCAAAGGGACAAACTCTCCACACTAACTTACTGCACCTGTTTGTTTAACCTCTTATTCTCTGGGGTGTGTTTTGGTTTGTCCATCTGAATTTTCGTGACCAAATCGTAAGGCAAATTATTCGGTAGCTGCATAAAATAAATGTCAATTTTTATTTTATTTATTTATTTATTCATTTATTTATATAAAGCTCCCCTCAAATGAACAGAACATGTGTTTTATGATCTCCACACATCACTACATGCTTATAATTTACTGCTGAGAGCCAAAAATCTCCGCCACTCTTTGTGTTATTTTCTAAAAGTGATGTTTCCAGAGCAGATCACTGAAGAGACGCCGTCTGTTTATAGTTTAGAGCCCAGATTTGGGGAAAAACGGGTCGACTTTCAGTAGAAAAACAAAGTTCAGCTTCTTTTATTATAAGGGTTTAAAATGACATCACCGTCTATTAGACTGGAGAGAAGAGCTACAGCCTCACACGACGCCCAGCTTCTGAATGGAGCTTATGGAATATGAACGTTATGGAGAACATGACCAAGCGTGGTTTTGAGCCACCGGTGGTCTCAGGGAGCATAAGAGGCTACCTATTGCTAACTTACTGACAAATAATTTGTTGCTAAGACCATTAACAGTTTACTGTTTTGCCATTTTGGGCCCTTTTTTTGAAGCGGGTGCACATTTCAGCATAAACTCCAAAGAAGGCCCCAGCAGCTGGTAAATGGTGATGAGTTGGACTGAGGACATTTTTTATTTGTTACATTCAGAGAAGGACAAACTGTTGAGTATGCCATAGAATTTACTCCGTAGTACATATGTTCTGTGTTCCTGGTCCAAGACTAAATATAATACTGATGTCTCTAAGTGTTGTGCTGATCCATGGTGGTTTGGAAGGAGAAACTGTCATGAATCACCAAAACTCTCAGTGTGCAAATTAAATTCACATTTCAAGACTTCACCAGTGGCTGCATTCTGACGCAATCTCATTCTACCAGGATGGATCAAAGACACCTAGACGCAGCTACCAGTGTCCCGAGCATTCAAAACAGTTATTACCGCTTTCAAACACCATTGTAATCAAGAGTGAAAGCAGCGTAATCTTTCCGAAGCCAAGATAATCCATATCCACTGAAGCAAATGCAGTGGACTACGTCACAGGCATTCAAAGAAGCGGCCTTGAAATGAGAGATTTATGAACTTTCAAGGAAAATAATCTTAAAGTGAAGGATTCCTAAAAAGCAAATTATTCCAGTAACTGGAAAGTTTCTCCAACGTTTGGAAAATGAATACTCAGCTATATTATTGTCTGGCTTTTTAAAGATCAGGTGAGTCTGGCTCAGTCCGCCATGAGAGTAAGAGAAACATAGAGTTTGAATTAAAAGACAAAGTTTTCTGGCAGGTTCTCCGTCCCCATTCCTGAGGTTTCATATGAGTGCATGGAGCACAGCATCGTGGTCCAGAAATAAACTGTGTGCTCATGCGTGGCTGTGATGAAACGGCTCACCACCCAAACGGAAGACGAGCGCAATTTCTTCCCAGACAGTCCAGAGCGGATCTGTTAGGGACAGCTGGGCAGGGCAGATGGGACAGACCGAGCTTTTGGGTTTGGTGCATAAGGAGGGTGTGCTCCTTTGCCAGTGGCTGAAGTAAATGGGGGGAAGGGGGTCTCATCCAATTCCTCCAGACTAGTAATGTAAAAATTATCTGTTTATGGATATTATTGTTAATTCCAACAACAAAAATAGCAGGTTGTAATTTGATATAAATTGTCTCTCACGTGTACACACAAAAGAAATTCTGCCCGAAAGTGCACATTCGAAACTTTCAATCAATTCCATCAATCAATTCCACACAATTTCCACATTTTCCTATCAAATTCCTAATCATAGTCCATTAGATTCTTAATCTTAGCCAATTGCAGTCCTAATCCTAGTTCATCGAATTCCTAATCCCCAGACACCTTCCTAAACCTTATCCATCAGATTCCTAATCCTAATTCCTAGTCAATCAAATTTCTAATCTTAGATAATTGATCAGATACTTTCTTCCATTTGATTCTCAGTCCTAGCCAATCATATTCCTAATCATAGTCCATTAGATTGGTAATCCAAGACAATTAGATTCCTAGTTCTAGTTCATCAAGTTTCTAATCCTAGTCCAACAAATATCTAATCCTAGCCTAACAGATTCCTAATCCTAGTCCAACAGATTCCTGATCCAAGTTAATCAAATTCCTAATCCTAGTCCTTCAGATTCCTAGTTCTAGTTCATCAAGTTTCTAATCCTAGTCCAACAAATTCCTAATCCTAGCCTAACAGATTCCTAATCCTAGTCCTTCAGATTCCTAATCCTAGTCATTCAGATTCCTAATCCTTGTCCATTAGATTCCTAATCCTTGTCCATCAGATTCTTACTCCTAAATGTAAAGTAATCCATATATACATCACATTAATAATCATAGTTCATATTATTCCTAATCCAAGATAATCATATTCCTCAAACTAGCCCATCAGATTACTAATCCCACATCGTTTTCCTATCAGTCATAAAGTGAAACTCATGCACATGAGCCGCTGCATTTAGAGGCTGAAAAAACAGGTCAGCAGTGATCTGGTCCCACAGTGAAGATGAACATGCCCCAGCAGCGGACGACTGCGGAGCGCTGAGGGCCACAGTTCAGCTCAGGGCTGGAGGTTCACGTATGTGGTTGGCATTTACAGAGGTACACTGTGCTCCATCTCACAGGGAGGCCACCACTGTGGACAAACAGCTCAGATCTAAACAGCACGCCGGCCTCTGCTTTAACTCCATACTCCTTTACTCTCATACAGACAGCACGAAGTTCACAGCTCAAACAAAACTGCTGGCCAGTCCTGTCCTGACCCGACACTAATCTGCCCTACTCTGATCTGCACCCTGACTCAGGGCCTGTGAGGTAGCAGGAAGGAATGATAAACCCTTACAAGCCACAGCTGTCGCGCTGTAATTTCATCTGAGTCATTCTCACTCGAAGTCTACTGAAACGACAGAGCTATCAAAGTGAATTCGTTTAAGGGCCCATATCCTTCATTTCTCTTTCACTATATTTTCCCCCTTATGTCCATTTAACGTAGTTATGTTATAACTGAAGTTTGGGGGGAGGACCATGCCAGAAACCCCTCCGTCATCCAACCTAACACCCTATCAATTAACATCCTCGCTTTCCGTTCCTGTGACAAAGTGTTTGCAATCCCTACAGCCACCCCACGTCCTCCCTGTTCCTCAGTCCTACTTCAGTCCTGCTATAGCTATGAGGGGGTTTGGCCTTCTAGCTACAGGCAGAAGCTCAGAACTCCAGCCCAAGGCCTCAGAGTCCCCCCCACCCTGAATCAGTCTTCCCTCATACTACCACCACCATGTTGACGGTCTGAACTCACAAATAATGTCTTATGTTTTAATGTGTATATATATATATATAAAGCTGATGAAACAGCTTCCACCCTACACTTCATCTTTCCTTACAGCCAAAACAAATGAAAAATACATTAGAAACAATGACCGTCTTGTGCCGAATGTACCATTCTCATCTACAGAATTTAGTATAAAAGCATTTCCATGCAATTAGTGTAGCATAACTTTCATCTGAGTGCTAAAATACAAAAATCTTACCTTTTAATCAAGTTAAATCACTTTTAAACATTTTGGTAGCTGAGAGTTGTAGGTGACTACCTTTTTTAATTATTTAGCTTGCTCCAGTTGGTTTACTGATCTAGATATTTTAGCTTGTTATTTCTCTTTACTATCATGTTATAATGGAAGCTTCCTGGACAGTAAATGAGTCATCTTGTGTGTTTAAGGTGGTGACTAATTTTTTGTCCAGGGAGCTTGTGAATAAAAATCGCTTCGCTTCCAGGCAAGAATTTCTTCTAGAAGTCAATGCAGGTCCTTCACAACCAATTTCTGAAAGAACTCTCCACAGGGAAATGATTCTTACTCACAAGCCAGCGGCCCCTGTCTGTCAGTTTCGTCTTTCGGACAGAATTCTGACAAGAATTTCATGTAGACTGGGATTTCTGCCACACAGGTCGACCCATATGGCCGGATACACCTGCAAATTCAGCTACTTCCCTCACACTGTGACATATGGCCACCCAAATGCAATCACTCCTTTTTGCCATCTGTTCTGTGACCCATTTTCCACAAATTGAACAAGGCATTCACTGCACAGTACCACCTTTTCTCAATCTATGAATCGCATACCCAGCAGGCATTTATAGCCCAATCATCCTTGAGCAGCGCCATCTGCAAGAGCCTGAAGTTACTACCACCTTAAACAAGCAAGGTGTCATTTTTTGTCCAGGGTGCTTATTTCCATGCCTGTTTTACAGGGCACAACTGTAAAAGACCTTGATCTTACAGGCTAACCGAGCTCTATATAAAGAAAAAATGACCACACACAGTCAAAATACACTTTTACATGAGCATTTTACAACCTTTCCTTAAGATTGATGTATGTAAATGAGCTCGGTTCTGATTTGCTGCCCTGCATTGCACCTAAATAAGCAGCCTAGGCTGAAACACCTCTTATAGCTTCAATATGAGTGGGCGGAGCTAAACTGCTGTAGGTTGATATGTAAATGCATAGATTTTTGTGACATCCCAAAAACAATGACACTAATGGTTAACCACTCCATCAGCCTTGACTATAAGCACACAGTTTTATTTTTAAGTCCACGTTGGAAAAAGTCATTTAGCAATTACAAAGTCAAACAAACCCCCTCATCCAAACAAGAGATGAGGGTGTCAGTAGCTCATCTGTACCATTTAACACAGCATTATGAGCACATTCTGAAATAATGTACTATTCATTGATGCACTCGTAATCCTGCAGTCAGTGTCACTCTTTTGGCGTATGATGCTGAGACGGGAGCAGATACATTGCATCACTCGGGTCAGAGAACAAGGCTGCTTCTTCACAGACTCCCATAAGTAGGTCACTGTGGATTCCATTCATTAGTACAGTACTTTCCAAATAGTTGCATCTTTCCACTCGGACATCCAGCTGCAGGTTAACCCCATAAGCACCACAGAGGCCATTCTGAACATGGTTTGTTTCTTTATCACACAGAATGATTTAGTAAATGTAAAGATGTGTGAAAATTAAGGCACATTTAAAAGGCACATATGAGGTCTATTTGTTACATTTGAGGGAGGGGGGGTTATGCACCAAAAACAGACTACACTAAAAACCTTTTTTTATTCAAAAAATAGGTTTCTGTAATATAGGTCATTTAAGTCAAGAGAATTTTGACTTTTGACTCTAAAAGTATGGTTACAGTTACTCTTGAACACTGGGGTCTACAATTTTGAATAGATTTCACATCCGAAAAAATGACATTTAAATGTTTCTTTAAAAGGCCCATATCATAATTCCATTGTCTCATTGTTCACTTACAACATTTCTGAGATTTTATTCAACAAAACAGTCACAACTCATTTTTAAACGATCATTTTCTACCCGTCCTTTAGCCCTCAATCATGCTGATTATGTTACTGTGCCTTTAAAACGGATATATGTAAATGAGCTCTGCTCCAGAGATGTTTCGCCTCTCCTGTTAGAGGTGGAAACACCTGCCCCACAGCGAGGTGGAAGCCAATCATGGGGCAGAAATTTTGAAGTGGCATCTAAGGTAGCCAATCAGTTTCCCCCCTTCAAAACCAGACATGCCTACCAGAATATCTGCAGCATGGGGTTAATTTTCAGCGTGGTTCACGGGAGCCATCGGTTAACCAGTCCAGCGCATGCGTGTGCGGGCACATATACATGTAGAGAAATTCTACAAATTACAGAGTAATATAAATAATAACAATTACAATAATAAGAATATATGTAAATGATATCCAACAGTGAAATAATAAAAATGAATGAACTCTAAATAGTGGTGAAGCAACCAATGACGCCAACAACATGCAAATTGCTTTCCAGTAGTCTACAGAAGTCTTCAGACACTCCGACAGTCACATCTGTGGGAAATGCTCTTAATAAAGGTGAATACACTACAATACAACTGACTAAATGCAAGGCTGCCATGTGGCAGTCATATTCAACCATTACTAAAGGAGAAGGAAACCAGCTATACGGCACTGCAGGCAGGAGCAGGACAAAAACGTTCAAGTTTTGGGCAGGAGCAGAACAAAGGTACAGATTTTTGTTGGAGAGGGATGAAATCTTCCAGAAAACTCAAGAGTGGCTGTAAATAATTCATAAAAGCAGTCCAGGCTGAAACACTCAGTATGAATGGGCGGAGCTAAACTGCTGCCAGCTGAATAGTTGTATTTATACATATATATATATATGTGTGTGTGTGTGTGTGTGTGTGTGTAAATGCATTGGGTTTCCATCACAGATACGATTTCAAATTTAGGTGTTATTTGGAGCTTAGTTTTCATATGAATGGACTGGGAAGAGAACGGTGTACTGAAATGTTTACATACTGTATGAAACTTATTTCAAAACAGTAAGGAGAATTCTGTTTTTCATGAAATGGGCCCTTTTACCAGCTCCTTCAGGAAGTCCAGTATTTACAGGTATCCGTCCAATATCTAGTTTATCTAATCAACGCTTCATTAAATTACGCCAGGTGCTGCTAAAGGAATTAAACTCTTCTCACTGTATTGTTCTAATCAACAACAACAACAACAACAACAAAAATTCATATTATGTTTTACTGTATTTATGTTTTTGTGTGTTTATTGCGATGCTCTATAGTGTTTTTACTGGAAAAAGAAACAAAACAATACAAAACACTTCTGCTCAGTTCTGTATGTTCAGAGTATATTTATGTTTTGGAATATAATCACAACATATAGGAATATATTGCTGTTGTCAGATGAAATCCTCATATCTCCGTTTTTTGACGTTGTTCAGTTTTTGACATAATGTGAAAATACCTGTTACCCTTTCCATTGTGCGTACATTCCAAGATGATTGGACAAAAAGAAATCTCCCAAAATGACTTGGAAAAAATTCTGGTTCCATTGACTTACATTAAAAGTGAAGTATGTTTTTTCCTGTTCCTGTAAAGTCACCACTTTGGAGATACAAGGTTTTCTTCCCATAACATCGATATATACGTTTCACAGGGCTTAATTTATTTCTAATATTGGCTTTATGTTTGATTTAATATGCACAAAACCAAATTCACACAACCTTCAGACATTCACAGAGTCCTCATTTAAAGGGCAATGAGCTCCAGAATGAAGGCCATTCACTAAAACCTCATAGTGAAACTCCTGGACTTCCCCAGAACAGCATATGACCAACCGTAAACACTGTTTATTCACAGTGAGAAAACAAAAAAAAACAACAAAAGATTTCTCCCTCGCTCTTATGAGTCAGAGGAAGCTGGTGTGCATGCTGGCTGACACAGGTGAGGCTGACTAACACGACCTGGCGTGAATCAACAGAATTAAACAGACACACGCAAGTTTCTTTGCCTAGTAGACTTACAAACATGCAAATTCAGTCATTTGCAAACTCTCCAGAGTTGCCCTTCTGGAGTGGTCAGAGCTATGCAAAAAGTTCTCCACACACAGACTCGGTGCTCTGGGGCTGAACGATATCGGAGAAGCAGTCACATCGATATATATTACTGATTTTATGATAAATACTGCAATATTGAAAAAAATAAAGAATAAAAAGAAAGGTGTAATCCAGATAAGCTATTCCCAAACTGAGATAACTAACTGTCTGCGAAATAATGCCTGACAGTCACAACCCTATCAAACGCTGTTTACATGCTGATGATAAACCGGATATTCTATTGTTTTCAATGGAGCAGGAACGGAAAATTCCGCCACCACCAGCAGTGACTGTACCACAGCGGTCAGTGGAACGTTCCATCAAGAGTTTTGACGTTGACCACAGCGGTGGAATAAAGCAGATGGCGATTACTTTCGGGAGCCGTTGACATCAAACGTTACATTGCTGAAGTCTAGGAGCGACCAGCATTACACAAACACCTGAAATAAACAAACAATGCTGCTTAAAGCTTAGGGGTGGGTGATACGGCAAAAATATTACATCACAATACTTAAAGACGTTGTCGTGATACACAATATGCATCACGATATTTCGATTTTCTGATGTTTAATCAGACAAAATTCAATCTATAATGCCACATCTAAAGAAAACACTTTTTTCATAATAATCAGAGTAATAATAATAAACCAACAACTACAATTATTTTCACTGAGTAAATCCAGTTAAACAGGCCTAATTACCCTCACTTTGTTATGAAACATGGTGCTCTGTAAGTAATAATGATATCCACTATATGCTCCAAATTGCATATATGATCAAATTCCATTTCCACTGGTGATGCTGTAACCAGAGCATCATTTTTATGGCAGCATGCCATTCTACTACGAGACACTACACACCAACAAGTAAACACAGCATTGAAATAACCTTGCAGTGAGAACGTCAGTGGCAGCAAATCAGCCTGAATTATTACAGCGTCCAAAAATTTGAAACCATTTATTTAATGATTGTACACACATCGGCACGGCACCAACACCGTGAGCCGACGCTCAACTCAGCACATCACAGTGTGCCACTCAGCATTTTGTCATTGCTACATTACAACCACAGGAAGCCCTGTAGTGGATTTAAATTTATACCAAGAAAGGCAGCCAGTCTTTTAGAACAACAGACAAATGCTCATGGTAAGTGACGTCAAGCCAACGGTTCTGTGCTAGTCTTTTTCCATTTCCTCTTATTCAGCTCAAAAACAGACAAAGTATATCAGACAAAATATCAAACGTGAAAATTGTTGTTGAAAGTTTTATTTCAGTAGAGTGTAAAATTGAGCAGCACTGCTCTGCTATGTGATGCTATGCAATGCCGTGCAAAGCAGTGCATCTTAAATACAAACTCACTGGCCACTTTATTTGTTCAATTGCTTCGTAACACAAATAGCTGATCAGCCAATCACACGGCTGCAACTCACTGCGTTTAGGCATGTAGAGGTGGTCAAGACAACCTGCTGAAGTGCAGACCGAGCATCAGAACGGGGAAGAAAGGGGATTTAAGGGACTTTGAACGTGGCGTGGTTGTTGGTGCCAGACGGGCTGGTCTGAGTATTTCAGAAACTGCTGATCTGCTGGGATTTTCACACACAACCATCTCTAGGGTTCACAGAGAACGGTCCGAAAAAGAGGAAATATCCAGTGAGCGGTCAGTTGTGTGGACGAAAATGCCTTGTTGATGTGAGAGGTCAGAGGAGAACGGGCAGACTGGTTCCAGATGATAGAAAGGAGGCAGCAACTCAAATAACCAACCTAAATCTCTGAGGAACGTTTCCAACACCTTGTTGAAAGTGTGGCATGAAGAATTAAGGCAGTTCTGAAAGCAAAAGGGGGTCCAGCCTTTTACTAGCAAGGTGTACCTAATAAAGTGACCAGTGAGTGTATACCCAAAACAGTCTGCTCAACACCCAAGACAGATCTTGGGAAAACACAACAAAGTGGGGACCGTTTTAGACACTTTCACTTTACGGATGTCGTAGCATCACTAACATAAACAGGGAGGCAGTTTTACACTAAACATTCTGAAGGCTGTATGTTTTATACATGTGTGAAAAACCAAGATACAGAAATAAAGCCAAAGGCCTCCAACCAGCTGAGCGTCCAGCTCTACTGAGCTCATCTGCTCATCCCTACACCAGCACAGCGCTACACTCTTTTTTATTGGGTGATTTGGTTACTAAGGTTTTTGTTTCCATGGCCACGCACTCTCCAACAAACTGGACCACTGAAGACCTTCCACCACTGCAGCTGGACAGAACTCGCCTTTAGAAGATGCCAGGATAAAAATAAGCCCATCAATGAAGCTACAGACTTCCAAGCTCTGTAATTACTTCTGAGTCAGATATAAAGAACACAGCCAACCAGGGACAGGACGGCATTTAAATGCTCTACTGTGACATCAAGCACGATTGTTTCTAATATTGCAGGACTGCAGTATTGTTAGAATATAGTTTAGGTTTAGTCTGTGTTTAAAACACATTAATACAGACTGAAATCATTTCCCCACAAGTACACAATACAGTTTAATAACTGTACATCCAAAAAGACTATCAGTAGAGCCATTTACTCTCACCGTCACTTTATAAAACGATGCTCGGAATCATTTAAGGTGAATGCCACTGATTTTTCCACATTTCGTCTTAATTCAGTCATTGAGATATTAAGGAATAGGTGGAACTGGGGTCTACAACAGAAGCATAGCCACTTTATTACAACCAAAAACCACCAGAGAACCGTCCCCTGAGGTTTAAATCTGACGCTGATGATGGTAAAACTGATAAATCTGAAAACATTTGTTTCCTTTGGGGACTATTTTACCTTGACGCACCCTGCATGTATCCTTCCACCACAACTGACTTTTAAAACAATGTTTAAGGCCAAAAAAAGGCCTTCATAAAACAATGTCTCAGCATCAGGCAGTGAATTCATAACCATTTTAATGTTACAATTTCATTCGATGTAGCTTTCAAAGACGCTAAACTCTACAGGCGCCTGGTTCCAATCACAAGCACTGAACTATTCTGGCTCAGTAAGTTTCTCTAGAGCACAGCATTTCACACCAAACCACTCTGGATTTTTTTCTTTTAACATTTTAATGATTTAATCAGGCAGAAATTCAGAAAAATCAGTGGAATTCCTCTTTACGATTTGAAACAGGGATTTGCGGAACACTAAAACTGGTAACCGTCACATTCCTAAAGGCAGCACAACCTGGACAAGGAGGCAGATGCCTGACTCAAGAGCCAGTACTGACCCCAAGCACCTGCTCCTCACAGCTACAGTCCAAAAACACCTGCCCACTGCTCCTTGAGGAGCCAGGAGCGACCGTTACTTAGAGCGAGTCTCAGTTCTCACCTGGGTTATTGGCTTCCACTTCCAGAACATGCAGCTCCGTGCACTCAGCCAAAGAATGCTCCAGACAGAGCTGCAGGAAACGTGCCTGGGTCCGGCTGACCCGCTTCAGCAGAGAGAGCAGGGCCACCGTCTGCTCGCACTCGTTCCAGCCTTTAAACCAACTGGCCAGGACGCCCACCTGGTCACGAAACATCATGGTCTGGTGGACAGCGTCTGGGCTACGGGTTGGACGAGAGTGAAAGAAGAGTGATGGCAGTTCAACGGCCCTCGACTATAGACTCAGCGCTGTGGGGTGGAAACCACGTCACCGACGGATCCGGGAAATCTCCTGCCCTTCTTTATCTTCTTCAGCTTTGAAGTCGGACTGGCTCTGCTGTCTGAGGTCGGGGGAGGTTAGCCGTTCCTGGAAACGCCAGCGTTATGTCATCATCCTTGTTCTGTTCCGTCTGGCTGGCCTTTGGGATGCTGCTGTTTTCCTCCAAACCTCTCAGTCTGCTCACCTTTCTCCTCCTGTGTGGAGCGTTAGAGCAGCTCTAGTGCTGATGGCATCCTCCACAGGGAACTCCTTTAATCTGCAAAGGCAAAGTGACAGTTAGAGCCGGCGAAGGGCTTTCCCCTGAAGCGTTATGTCAGATTTCCTCTTATGAACAGCTTTAATAATACTCTAATAAACTATAAGACTCAACACCTCAGCATCTGGACTGAGAACAGTCCACCAACCAAAAATATCCAGCCAACAGCGTCCTGTGGGAAGCGTCCTGTGGGCAGCATCCTGTGACCACTGATGAAGGACTAGAGGATGACCAGCACAAACTGTGCAGCAGCAGATGAGCTGTCGTCTCTGACTTTACATCTACAAGGTGGACCGACAAGGTAGGAGTGTCTAATAGAGTGGACAGTGAGTGGACACAGTATTTCAAAACTCCAGCAGCGCTGCTGTGTCTGATCCACTCAGACCAGCACAACACACACTGACACACCACCACGTCAGTGTTACTGCAGTGCTGAGACTGACCCACCTCCCATTTTTATTAAGTTACTATATTGTCATTTTAATGGTTTACTGATACTTTTTGTTTACTACTATGATTATTATTACTTTTTAGCATTTATTATGTTTTTACTTAACTTCTCACTTCTAATGTTATTTGACTTCTCAATCCCTGTTTTCTGTATTGGCTCGGCTGCATTGCAAATGAAGGTCTCCCTCACTCTGAGTTTAAATAAAGGCTGACTGATTAATTGATTGATTGATTGATTGATTGAAAATGCTTTAATGAGCATATCATGGATACAGGGATGGATCTTGATCGGCACCTTGGCACAAAGCAGAATCATTTGGAGGACCCCCACTCTCCAACAATAATGTGTAAAAAAGAGCAAAATAAGGGTCACTGTGGGCAAAACTGACAAAATCCAATATCACAGTGTATCTGAATATATCTCAATATCACAGCGTCAGGTGATATTTAAATGATTTACTAATTAATTAATGTAATAAGTGAGCACTGCTGCTCTAAAGGAACGTCTGTTTTGTTGCATTACGTCTACTATGATTACACCAAGCCTCGAGCGGTATTGTACACATTAACCAGACAGAAAGCATTTCACTTAACTTCACTTTAATCAACTGGGAATTTGCTTATTTTTTATTTTGCAAATAAGGCCTTATTAATGCCCAATATACTATCACGTGTATATTATAACACGTTGTGCTTTTGTGAGATTTGAAGATTTCTGTGTAAGTTTGGAGTCACGATATTTTCATTACATACATCATCGTAAACAATCCATTTGAATGGCAACAATGAAATCCCACAAGCCAACCATCATATCACATATCACAGAACAAAACCTTGTATCTCCATTTTTTACATTTTTACATCATTTTAAAAAGTTTGTTGTTCTTTACATCGTGTGTAAATTTCATGATGAATGGACAGAAATAAGTGACCCAAAATGACATAGTAAAAACTCTGGTTCCATTGACTTACATTAAAAGCGGAGTATGTTTTTTCCTTCTCCTGTAAAATTAACGTTTTGGAGATACAAGGTTTTCTTCCGACAACAGCAATATGAAATTTTATGAATCATCTTTTATTTATAGGATTATTTGGGTTATATATTCATCTAATGTTGAATTCCAGTGGACAGTCCCAAGCATTTGGGACACCTCATGGTGCATCACTGCGATCCCTGGCAGTTAGAAGCTTCAATGACCTGGTCAGGACTTACAGGAGAATTCCACCAATTTTTTGGTATTTCTGCATAACTAAAGACGTAAACAACGTCATTCAGAGTGGTTTGGTGTGAAATGCTTCATTCACAGTGGTGGTGACCGAGACGTCTGAAGAGTTTAATACCTCTAACAGAGAAAGTTGTTAGAAGAAGTGGTTATGAATACGCTGCCTGATGTCAGAGACCCTGCTTATGATAGTTTTGAGAAGGTTGAGAAGGTTTTGGTCAATTCATGCAGGGAATTTCAAGGCACAATAATCCCAAAGAAAACTTTTTTTCCCCCAGATTTATCATTATTTCACCATCATCAACATTACGTATAAAACACGTATCTGTGTTGTAGTCATGGCGACCCCTGGCTCTTATCACCACCTTTTACCACTGTAAAGAGATCAGAGTCTCTACAATCAACCACTTCACACCAAACCGCTCTGAGTGATTTGTTACATGTCATTAGTTGAATGATTTATGAATTTTGAGATCTCCCTTTAGCAAACACCAAACAACTGAGAGATCATAAATGTGGCACTGCTGGTGCTTCCTTGACTGTTCCAACTTAAAACATGAGAAAAGGCGAATATAATGCGTATGGTGAAAATGGCATTATATATATATATATATATATATATATATAATATATATTAAATAAATATATATCATTTTTCAATTTGTGACATCATTTGAAAGAACTAGTCATCCTTTATATTTTATGTAAATTTCATGACGATCGGACCAAAATAAATGACCCAAAATTACTTGGAAAGACGTCTGGTTCCATTGACTTACATTAAAAGCGGAGTATGTTTTTTCCTTCTCCTGCAAAGTTCTCACTTCGGAGATGCGAGGTTTTGTTCTGACAGCAGCGATATGTTATATATATAACATTACATTAACATGAGCGGAGCCAAAAGTAAGTAAAGTCAAACTGCACTAAATACAGGAGAGCTCTACACCGCACTACAACACCTTGCCTGTGGAAAAAAGCACCATGAGAAACTATCAGGATCAAAACTTTGCTTTCTAATAGTGACCTGCTTCATGGTTTCCAGCAGAGACCACTGGCTTCCTGTAGAACACCATCAGATCCCATTAGATAACCATCAAAATGCATTTAGAAATAGCTACTATTCACATCTTAAACCTTTAGAATCCTTTAGAGTGTGATATCAACCCATTAAAAACCACCAAACGCACCTCAGTCATTCTATGGAAACGCCCATTTTTGTGTCCCTAGTGTTTACAGATATATTTGGAAAACATGCCAGGGTTACGGTTTATATTTTAAAATAAAACAATAACATAATTGAACAAATTTGAGCCTCCATTTATCGATATTGGTTTTAAATCAATCATACAGAATTCCAAGCACCACAGAGGAGCTCGTCCTCACAGCCACGTGTGAAGGCCATATTTTGAGGTAATAACTCTTTCTGCAGTTATAACTGCAATAATCTATAAACGACTATGAAATCTATGATTTAAATGACAAGGAAAACAAAAGCCAAATAAATATGATATAATATGTAATGAAAGTCCCCCAGGAGTCGTGTCACTGGTGTTACCGCGTAACAAAAACCTCTTATTTTGGAATAAAAGTCACACCGATGACGTCACTCGACCTCCTTTGACCTGTTTTCTGAGGATCTATGAAGAGAAGCTCATGCTGAGTCCACTGCGTCTCTCAGCTCTCAGAGATTCTCTCACTCAGCTCAAGATCTCATGTGAAGCTTTTAGCGGACGTCACTGGTGCGACCGACTCTATTCTTAAGTAACTGTGGAAAAACAGGATGTATATGGATTAAATTCCATATTTTAGTGGGCGTTCCCTGATCGACGGCGTGTGGTTTGATGTTCTGCAGGGGCCGTTTAGTAAAAGGCGTTGCTCATTAAAAAACGTCTCTGGTGTTTCCTTTATTACGTGTCACACCGATGACGATCAGTAACACCGGTGACTCCGATGGACAGATAGTGGACGCTTCAGTATTTCGAAATGGCCACGATTCACCTGTTAGACCTTAAGCGTACTTTACACCGCCGTACCAACCCGGTGCAACAGGCCGGAACACCATCAGGAACCAACAGAAACACAATGGTTTCTATGGGCTTTCTCAGCAGGGCTCACATCCACACAACATTCCTGTCTCATTATAGCCTCCAGGCCAACACTTGCTATGGTGCACTTCTAGAAATGCCTGACAGCAGGGCTCCTATCAGCTCCCAGCTCCACTCCGCTCGTGCTCCATTGCTGTGCACTCACACATCCATGCCCACCCAGGTCATGTGGTGTGAATTCCCCCCGTCGTGCGTCCACAGGCACCGCTGCTGAGTCCAGATGCATTTCTAAACTGCGACACTGCTCTGGTGCCAGTGTGGAGGGCTTTCCGCGGAGCGTCCAGCCGGGCACGTCCAGCATTTCTGGCGAGGGGCGAGAGCGAAAACGACCCTACTGGCTGGTTCTAACTCCAATTCCATCACAGGGCTGCGAACACTGACCCTCCTCTCCCTCTCGCCAAAGGCCAGAGGCGGATAAAAATAACCGAGCAGCCCGCGGACACATTCTACACACAGTATCCAGCCAAAAAAGCCCATTCCTGCTCAGATCGCCCCGCAGCTGGGCTGCTCAACTTCTCCGAAAGTGGGGCTTAGACGCACTGGCTGGTCTGAACGCAGCAGCCCCGCGGAGTACGAGCACGAGTATTAGCTGTAGCTTTCACGAGCTCACCTCTCCGCGGAGAGCCTCAGCACGTCTGGGGAAGGCCAGCTTGGCTAGCGAGCACATCCAGGGACGCAATGCAGCCCCAGAAACCTAAAAAGCGCGTCCATCTGCACGGCGGCGCGCGGCCGACGCTGTTTACTGGGCGCTCCGGTTCGGACTGAGCGCTGTTGCGGTTCCCTGCGCTGGAATCGCTGGAACAGAACAGCCAGCCTGCTTCTCTTCTTCTCCTCTCCTCTCCTCTCCTGCTCGGCTGGGTCCCAGACAGCCTGGAAGCTGCTGGAAAAACAAGAAAACTCCCCTTTCTGTCCCTTCGCTAAGCCCGTGCCCCGTCCGAACCGAACGGGCGACGCGGTGACCCGGCTGTGCAGCGCGGAGCGCCGCGTAAAGTAGCCCAGTAATAACGAAGCAGCACGAAGGAAAGTTTACTCACATTTACGCACGGGCTCATCCGGAGGCGCAGCTCTGTTTTTCCACTTCTCTGGCTCTTTTTAAGCCGTGCGGGGAGAAGCACCCCTTCCCTGTGGGTCGCCGTGTTTTGCCATCCTCGCCTCAACTTTTTCTCCCTCCACTCGTTTCCAGCGCCGAGGAGAGGACAGCACTGCTTCTTCCCACATGCGAATAATTAACACGAAGCATTACGTCAGGGGCTTGGCAGCACAAGGAAGCACAAAAATAGAGAATGGGGAGAGAGAGGGAGAGAGAGAGAGAGAGAGAGAGAGAGAGAGAGAGAGAGAGAGAGAGAGTGAGAGAGAGGGGAGTAGATCACATTGCCTGGCCAGAGGAGAGACTAGCCATTTTTCTTTAAGGGAAGGGAAGGGAAGAAAGAAAAGTGAGGTTTCCACACCAAAGCTGGCTGATATGAGAATGTGAGTGGAAGTGGAGGAAAGGGGGGGCTGCAAAGAGAAAAGTTCCCCCCCTTTTTAGACGCCCAGAGACCCACTTGGGCCTGATGAGCTCTCCTGGACAGGCTAACAGCTTTATTTTGCCTGCAAAAGTGGCCAAACTCCACTGGGAATGCAGAAAAGATCAATAACAGAGGATCTGATTCTGCCCTTGACTTCTTCAGCGAGCAAGGCAGAGCTGCAGTGCGGATTCCTGCCATCAGGGGGCGCCAACGCGCCACAGAGGTTTACTCGTGTATTTGAATTCAAATGACGCTTTCAAGTAGACAGACAGGGATCAATCAATTAATCGATCAACCAAAGTTGATTTAAACTCAGAATATATGTGTATATTTAAACAAGAGATTATAAAGAGCAAACTGGAAGGGGTGATAGTGAAAGTGCAGCAAAGAAAAGAAAATGAGATTTATTATTCATTACACATTATTATTCAAAAAGTGCAGATAGCAAATATCTTTATGAGAAACATGATAAAGGCATGACTAATAAATCGAGGCAATCAAATAAAACTATTAGGCAGATGAGTAACAAAAATAAATAAAGTGGAGAAGAAAGAAGATCAAATAGAAAAGTAATGATAAAATAGACAGACAGACAGACAGATAGATAGATAGATAGACAGACAGACAGACAGACAGACAGACAGACAGACAGATAGATAGATAGATAGACAGACAGACAGACACACAGACAGATAGACAGACAGATAGATAGACAGACAGACAGACAGATAGATAGACAGACAGACAGATAGATAGACAGACAGACACACAGACAGACAGACAGACAGATGGATAGACAGACAGACAGAGATAGATAGACAGACAGACAGACACACAGACAGATAGACAGACAGACAGATAGACAGACAGATAGATAGACAGACAGACAGAGATAGATAGATAGACAGACAGACAGACACACAGACAGATAGACAGACAGACAGATAGATAGACAGACAGACAGAGATAGATAGATAGACAGACATACAGACACAGATAGATAGATAGATAGATAGATAGATAGATAGATAGATAGATAGACAGATAGATAGACAGACAGACAGACAGACAGACAGACAGACAGATAGATAGATAGATAGATAGATAGACAGATAGATAGACAGACAGACAGACAGACAGACAGACAGATAGACAGATAGATAGATAGATAGATAGATAGATAGATAGACAGAAAGACAGACAGACAGATAGACAGACAGACAGACCTACTGTAAGTAGGTTAGAGGGAAAGCCGGCCCTGAGCTCAGATGAAGCCCCTGCTGGTGCCCAGAGAAAGGATCAGGGTTAAACACAGAGAAGTGCAGTGCATTTCAATAGGTGCTGAACTCAGTGCTCACTGAAGCGCTGTGTAACGAGACGAGCCTTCAGTCTGCGTTTGGACTCGAGAGAGCCTGCTGTCCAGACAGTTTCAGGCCAGTTTCAGGTCAGTGCGTGACGATTTAGGCACGTAGTTAGCATGATGCTAATTGGTAGAAGCGAGATCACAGCTGACCCTTCTCCTCCTGGACATCACATCTTGCAGCCACTCCTCTCTGGCGGAGGATTCATGGCTATCACGGCCAGTACAACCGGCCATGCTGACAGCGTCTCCCCAGAGCCGTAGCGCTCATTACCTGTTGCAGCCCAGCCGCTGTCAGAAAACGAATGTCTCGAGCGAAGTTTGAGGGAACCACATAATAATAATGCTAAGGATGTTTTTTACGGTGGTCCAGTTTTAAAATCCAAATTTCAGATCATGACAAGCACACTTAAAAAAACATGGTTCTTTAAGGGTTCTAAAGATCAATGAAAAATCATAGAACTCTTTCCTGAACAAATGGTTCTTCAGATTGATGGAGAATGTGCTGTAGGTGGTTCTACATAGAACGTTTTTGAAAAGGGTTCTACATAGCACCAAAAAGTGTTCTTTTATGGTTTAGCTTGTTGTCAGTAGAAGAACCCTTTCTGCGTGCTATGTAGAACGGTTTTTAAAAAGGTTCTAAGTACACTCACCAGCCACTTTATTAGGTACTTGTTAACACAAATAGCTGATCAGCCAATCACACGGCTGCAGCTCAGTGCATTCAGGCATGTAGAGGTGGTCAAGACAACCTGCTGAAGTGCAGACCGAGCATCAGAACGGGGAAGAAAGGGGATTTAAGGGTCTTTGAACGTGGCGTGGTTGTTGGTGCCAGACGGGCTGGTCTGAGTATTTCAGAAACTGCTGATCTGCTGGGATTTTCACGCTCAACCATCTCTAGGGTTTACAGAGAACGGTCCGAAAAAGAGGAAATATCCAGTGAGCGGTCAGTTGTGTGGACGAAAATGCCATGTTGATGTGAGAGGTCAGAGGAGAATGGGCAGTTCCAGATGATAGAAAGGCAACAGGAACTCAAATAACCAACCAAAATCTCTGAGGAACGTTTCCAACACCTTGTTGAAAGTGTGGCATGAAGAATTAAGACAGTTCTGAAGACAAAAGGGGGTCCAACCTTTTACTAGCAATAATAAAGTGGCTGGTGAGTGTAGAACCATGTAGAGCACATTCCCCATCAATCTGAAGAAACTTTTTCATGATGCAAAGAACCCTTCAATCGTGTAAAGGGTTCTTAGAGTGCTCCCGGTCGTCATTACCAAAGAACCCTTGAAGAACCGTCTTGTTTAAGTGTGTGTCTCTTAGAGCGAAATGGCTCATTTACTTCTTTACTGTAAGAATGATAGGAATTGAAAGCTCATCGCTTATGAGTTTTTCTGTCACAAATTTAGTTAAAATAAATTTCTTTAAATGCAAATTCTGTTCATAATTGTGCAAATGAAGGAGGCCTAAAGTGCACACTAGCCTTAGCTAATTAATATGCTGCTATGTGAAAAGACAGAGATTAAGCCTGGACTAAATTTCCGAATGCTGTGTCCAGTCCAGTCCCTGTCTCCCTGTCTTTATAGCCTCAAATCATGCTGAGCAAACTCTAACAGACTTACTGACGGGGTTCCTGACACTGTCTGACACACTGTTATCTACAAACATGGACTGAAGTATGTTCACATTGATAAAAACATCAGTAGCAGCTGTAAGTGTCCGTACTTTAGTCCATGTTTGTAGATAACTGTGTTGTACAGTGTCAGAAACCACGTAATCAGGTCTGTTAGAGATTATTGAACAACTCCACAAGGTATGAGGCGAGCGTCTGGTGCAAATGCCAACAGAACAGCCGCTTTTATTATGCACTGTAATACTTCCATTGGCCTCTCCTAAGAGACTGGTTTGGATAAACATGGATTGACTGTGGGCGATTTTCCTGTTAAAGGACCCAAATTTTGGAAAAACAAATATTCTTAGCTTTTTCTTGTTAATGGGTCATCCTACAGAAACATCCGCTTTTCTGTCTGTCCATAGGAGTCACTGGTGTTACATATAAGAAAGGAAACACCAGAGACGTTTTTAATGATCAGTGCATTGCAACGCTGTCAATCATGGAACCTCCACTAAAATATGGAATTTAATCCATTTGTGCTCTATTTTTCCACAATGACCTCAGAATAAAGTCGGTCACACCAGTGACGTCCGCTAAAAGCTTCATATGAGATCATGAGCTGAATGAGAAGATCTCTGAGAGCTGAGAGACGCAGTGGACTCACCATGAGCTTTTCTTCATAGATCCTCAGACAACAGGTCAAAGGAGGTCGAGTGACGTCATCGGTGTGACTTTTTATCCCAAAATAAGAGGTTTTTGTTACGAGGTAACACCAGTGACACGACTCCTGGGGAACTTACATTAGATATTTTATAATATTTATTTGGAATTCGTTTTCCTTGTCATTCAAATCATATATTTCATAATCATTTAGAGATTATTGCAGTTAAAACTGTAGAAAAACATGTTTTTTACCTCAAAATAAGGCCTCAGCCTTCACACGTGGCTGTGAGGACGAGCTCCTCTGTGGTGCTTGGAATTCTACCTCTCGCCCTCCACTCCATGCCGTCTATATCCCCTCCTCTACATGGAAGAAACTTTAATTTGGTGTTTTTCTGCTAAATGCACATTTACATTATTTAATTTTTCTAGTTATTCCATTAGATTTTTCTATTTATTCCATTTTGCATTAACATATTGGCGTTAAATCCAGCAAATAAACAGTAACTGTGCATTAAAATCTGCAGAAGTGCGAACTGTGTGGAATCTAAGCTGTGAATCAACTTGATTCAAATCGGCATTTTTGTGATGTCACAAAAACAGTACAATTACAAATATCTGCCCATTAAAGGGCCAGTCATAACTCATTTTACACAACTTTATCCTTCAGCATTAAACAAGCTGAATGCCTTATGTAAAGCACTTTGAGCTGCACTTCAGTTTATGAGAGGTGCTGTATTAATAAAGTTTCCACACAGTTCGCACTTCTGCAGATTTTAATGCACAGTTACTGTTTATTTGCTGGATTTAACGTACAGTTTCTATTTATTTGTTTGTTTTTTTTGCCAATATGTTAATGCAAAATGGAATAAATAGAAAAATCTAATGGAATAACTAGAAAAAGAGGTGATCAGCTTGTTTGAATGAGCCACAATGCAGGACATCCACTCAGAACAGAGCTAATTTACATGCATCAGTCTTAAAGTCACAGTAACGAAAACGCCTTACGATAAAAATAAAAACAACAACAGTAATAATAACAATAGTAAACTTTATTAATACAGCACCTCTCATAAACTGAAGTGCAAAGTGCTTTACATAAGGCATTCAGCTTGTTTAATGCTGAAGGATAAAGTTGTGTAAAATGAGTTATGACTGGCCCTTTAAGTAGCATCCTTGACCTCTCTGGATGCCTTTCTAGCCCCCCCCACCCCCAAGCCTACAGGCCTACACCACAATATTAGCATATAACCTGACCAGTGAAACATGAATATTTAATATTGGTGGGTTTTGTGGATCAATGGTTATGGCTCCTGGCCAGAATCAGGTTCCTCGTGTGAACATGAATCAGCCATGATCCACAGAAACTGCTTACACTGCTGTTTTTTGAAGGCTAAGTTCTCAAATGGCGACAATCGGCAGGGGTTTACACTGGACAGCTGGACACAAACATCAGCGTATATTATTTCTTGCAGTGATTTTGCTTGATGTCTTAACATCTCCATAATACCAGTGAACCAGTTCAACATCCAGCTCTTCTCTTACTGCCCTGTTGAGGCTCCACAGCTGAATCAGATCAGTAGGTAATAATAAAATAATCCTCCTCTACAGTAAAATAAAGCTCTGCTGATCCTTCAACTCAGTTTAACAGTAAATGGTCTCAAACGCTGGAGTTAATGTAGAACTGCTGATTCACCCTTTAACCCTGAAGATCAGCGCAGACGGCTGGTCACCATAGCAACACAGACAACAGTCTCGCCCAGCTAGTAGCTACGAAACGGCAAAGAGAGAGATTTAAGACGGACATCGATAATTTGGAGATGAATGGACTTAGTGTTTATAATCAGTCCAGCTGGTTTCCTGATACGTTTAATCTGCAACGAGAAACTGACAAACACTGAATAATTGCTGAGGTTAAGTCTGATTCTTGGTTGAGAATCTCGGTACAGGTTCAATTAAAGGTGGAATAGGTAAATTAGAACAAGAAGCTGGCGAATCAGAAGCGACTTCAGCCTCATAAAAAGTTGAACCCAGAGACATTTTACGAAAAACTGCTCTACTTCTAAGGAAAAGTTTCCTGCTGGAGATGCGAGAAAAGCAGCTATAGCTGAGCTGAAGATTAAAGCAGAGCAGAGCAGGTCTATATAGTTTTTAGTCTATACTACGACATCAGCACATACTGAGACATATTTACAGCCACGATGGTGAAACGTTACTTCAATAAAATGTGCTTTAAATTTGGCTCCAGAGGTGGTTCGATTTTTGTTGAAAGGACAAAGCAGCTCTTCTTAAGATTTGGGCGCCGACCTCCAGCCTAACAATTTCACATGGTACACTGTAAGTAACTTCGTTGGATGTAGGGTCTAAGTCTAGTTCTTAAGGCCTACAGCCAATTCACGTCTTATTCTCTGAAACATCTGCACCAAACAATCAAGAGCTGTAGAATGGCGATTACCTGGATCAGGTGGGCTCGAAGCTGCTACAGAAAAAAAAAACAGCTTTGTTTTGGGGGATCTTGAAACTAAGAAACTGTGTTAACGGCCAACTTCATCAACTTTTACCGCATTTCTGCTAAACTGTGAAGATGTAAGTGGTCTGGTGTGAAATGAGCCAGTCTAGAAAAGCCAAGACTTGATCACAGTGGTGGAGCCGGACGTCCAGCTCTAAAACCTCCTTCACAGAAAGTTAGTACATGAAATGTTTATAAAAATGCTTATAAGAGGCTGTTTTGTGTTAGTTTTGTGGTAGATTATTAAAGATTTCAACGTAAAGCATATGTTATGTAGTAAATAATAGCTTTATCTGAACATGAGCTCGCATGTTTTTTATTGCTTCTAGCTTATCGAAGTAATGAAGTTGTATTAGCAGTCATGTAGAACAGCTGGAGTACCTAAAACCCAACATAGCAAAACTGAGAGTCAGGGTCTTGAAATATGAAGCATTTAAAACTTGTTTTACTATTTCAATTCTGAGGCAGAAATGATGCAGTAGAAATCAAATTCACTCAGGCGTATCAAGCCGGTTGGTAAGTATAGGAGGAATTTATTGAGAATGATGGGCTTACAGTAGATGATTATTGAGAAATTATAAGGTACTGTCTTTAAAGGAGATGTATTGAGAGTGATGAGAGTACAGTAGGCTATTATATCGCAAAGAATTAGCAAGCAGTTGGTTTTACCCTTTACCAAGGCTGCCATCTGGTGGTAGAACATGATAAATATGACAATGCATTAGTCCTTTTTCATCATGATGACCAGTTTGGTTTGTGTGTACACAGAAAGGATAAGATTAAACATCTTACATTGAGACAACATCACCTTTTATACAGGGTAAGTGCAAAAGTGCTAAAGGCAACATGTAAATCAGGAAGGCTACAGATATGACTGGATATCACTGGTGCATAATGAAGGGTCCTGTTTCTGAGATATCTGAGAAAAAAGGCAAAACTGCACATTTAATCAAATAAAAGGAGCGGAAGACGTCCCCAGAGTGGCCGTTTAGAGAGACGACGCACTCACCGTCCACTTCATCGAGCCACGTTTCTACTAAAGTAGGTGTTCATGCAGTATCGAAGCTCAGCTGTGAGCCATAAAACCTTGCACGTGTGTCTTTTTGGTTTGGTTAAAAGTCTAATTGACATAAGTTCTCATTTTTTACAAACGTGGTCCGTCAGCCGAGACTTGTTTGCTTCTTTTATTTAGCACTACAACTCTAACATTACAGCTGCTAGTCTAAACGGTCGTTCTAACACTAGGAAATGAGCTCAAAATAAGAAACCACAGTTGATTTCTGCAAATTCTTCATTTTATTTCTAAATTAAAAAAAAAAAAAAACTGATAACTTTTACTTTAATGATATTTGCATGAAAATGTTTGCCTTCACTAATGCTGAAGAGCTACTTTTACGTAAAACAGCAGTTTGGTGCTTGCATTTCAGTTTAAATGGTAATAATGCATTAAAATGATCCTCTGTCCTTTGTTAAAACTCTTCGAAACATATGAACGTAAAGGTTTGGGTACCGTAGCTCTACTACAGCATAGTTTCTGAATTTAACATATCGGGGGAGAAAATAAAGCCTAAAATGTGAGCTGTGCAAAAGTTATGGCACCTTTTAGATTTGATGTCTTATTTTCTTTCCAGTTTGTTAGACTAAAACTCTTTCAATGTCTCTGGATAAAAATCTGCAAATTAATGGAAATTATGCCCGACAATTAGCAGGACAATGGCATTTGTTAAGCTGTAGAGGACCTGTTGACTTATTTTCACTGTGAAAAATCAACGAAACCTAATCGACCAGGGTGCACAAACTTTCCATTTGAGTGTTCATTTTATTTTATTTTGATGTCGAATCTCGTGCCAAGGTACTTTTGTGAGCGGTGGGTGGAAGAAAGACTCTAAGAAAGACTCACAGTTAGTAAAATCTCTTTTTGCATGCCTGACTTTACTAAAATATTGACCGAAAGAAAGATTGCGCCAGTGATGGGAAAATTGAAATAAATAACGTGAATGCAATATTGACTTGTTTTATCCTCAGTGTGACACTGAAACTGAAGTGGCTGCATTAGAAAAACTCTGATTCCAGTAATGCTGGTGGTCGTGTGGTCAGACTGTTTTATACTTGAACTACATGTCAACATTTGAACCCTGTTGACCATCACAACGGTAGAATGACCCGAGTAACGGAAGCTTGTACTCCACCTATTAGTATGAGCTGCAGGCCTAAACCATCACACATTCGCCTCAAACTGTGGGGGGTTCAGTGTCTCTAATAGATTTGATGATGTGGTTTCTGACACTGTGTGACTCACTGTTAGAAGTGAAGGTTCTGTGTGTTCTAAGGTCCGATTATGGAGCTTAAATCAGGTTCTCCAGGTGAAAAGTTGGTATTTGTTCCTTTTCATAACCGAATGTTTTAAAACAGAGCAGTAGAGTAAAAGCCTGGAGGCGAGGCGAGGCATGGTGTGTGGAGTCAGTACAGCTTAGAACAGATCATCTCAGTGGATTATGGTTCAGTTATGTTCCCTGACTCAAGGTGCTGAGATGGAGCCTTGAGGGTTCCACCCCAGTGACAAGAGGGGTCCTGCCCCAGTGATGGTTTAGTACCTTTATTTCCGAGTGAAAGACGCACTGGTATCTATAAACATGACTAAAGTACAAGCTTCTCATACTGTTTTAGCCAGAATGATGTCCTTTAGTCCATGTTTACAGGTAACAGTGAGTCCAATATCACACAAATCAGTCTGTTAGAGATACTGAACGACTCCACAACGTTTGAGGCGAGTGTGTGAGGATCTAAGCAAGCGTTTAGCACAGTGCTAACTTTCAGAGCTGAGAAGAATAGCTTTACGTACACTGAAGTGAAAGTATTGTTACTTCAGAGAAATAATGACTGCAGGAAAAGTGAAGCACTTTAAAACAACATGAGTAGAAGTACTAAAGTAGCAGCTCAAAATATACTTAAGTGCTGAGTAACTTATAGCAATGCAGTGGAACTTCTCAATCCACCCAGCATCTATCAGTATAAAATAATGCGTGCAGGGGTTAGTTTGGAGTGTGTTGCCTCGAGGCAACATTGTGCAACACTGAAAATAAATAATGTAGAGCCGTGTTCTCTGAAGTGGTGAGACCTGGCTTGTGATTGGCTGAATCCATTCCACTGTCGCACAATGTTGCTTCTAGGCAACAAACACATTTCTGCACATTCTCATAACAAAAAATGATACTGAATGTTAAAAAAAGAGGTTTAAATGTGCCCACTAAGAGATAGTCTGACCAAGTACAGGCTTTTTATTGATTTACTCAAGCTCTTCCTTTCTTGTCAACCCTATCATTGCCTTTAAATATGTATAATGTTATTGTAAAGTGAGGAAAATGAGTTTGTTGCCTTGAGGCAACATCGTGTAATAGAGGGTTAAGAATATAAAACAGAAAAATTGGAGCTCATACTATAGACCCCTGCTAGCTTAGCTTCAGACACCAACATGTCTTGGCTGATCGGCTGTATTTGGGATAAGTGGGGAGAAAATTGTAAATATTAGGCTAGCCGTTGCGTTAAGGCCACTCAGAACGCTCCATATCTACCACCTAATAATGTGCAACTCAGTTATACAGGGCAGAGTGGGGCACGAGATAACTCAGGGTAAAATATAACATGGATATTTTTACATTGTTGCTTTTGATTGTATGAATCACAGCATTCAGGGCTGAATTCTTTAATCTCCCTTTTGGTGGCTGTAATATAGCACTGCATGTAAACAGCTGACAGTGAGAGCCAGCCAGGCTAAAGTGCAGCCTCCACACGGGGGGGTTAGTTTAACACACTGTAACTCAGCCTACCAAAGTAAACAATCTGAGACCTGCATATCCCATACACACTCAACACAGCTCATCTTTTTTATGTACAGATTAATGAAAAACGTACTCATGTCCATTAAATGTATCTAAGTTTTATCACACTGATATTTGCTGTTCTACTTTTTGGCTAAAAATAAATTCTTTTCACTAATCGCATTCATGTTGATCACTACGTCTCGGTTGGTTTAAATGACAGGATTAGACTGAAATAACTGTGATTTGTGTTACAACTCTCCCCTCCACAGCCTATGGTTGCCGTGTCAACGTGGTAAGCCTTGACCACAGCTTAATAAGGCACCATCTCATTCCCAAGCCTAACTAAGTCATGGCAATGAGTTAAATGTCTCATTCCTATGCCTTACTAAGTTGTGACCACAAATTAGGGTCTCGTTTCCACGCATTAATACGGTGTGGTCAGGCATTATTTGTATTCCTACTTAATGTCACCAGCAGGGCTCGGTAGGGATTTGTGGATGCTGATTCTATATTTATATATATAAAAGATACAGTTGTGTGCAAAAGTTTCTCAAATTATGTGTCTTGTTAATATTCTACTTTTTTAATCCCACAACCGGGGAAATTCCCCCTCGGCATTTAACCCATCCATGAAGTGAAACACCACACACACACTAGGGGGCAGTGAGCACACTTGCCCGGAGCGGTGGGCAGCCCTATCCACGGCACCCGGGGAGCAGTTGGGGGTTAGGTGTCTTGCTCAAGGACACCTCAGTCATGGACTGTCGGCTCTGGGGATCGAACCGGCGACCTTCCGGTCACAGGGCCAGTTCCCTAACTTTCAGCCCACGACTGCCCCCAAATGCTGTTTATTCACTGAATTAAACATTTTGGAAAAAAAAAAAAAAAAAAAAAGCATAAAACGTGGCCTGTGCAAAAGCTTATTCTTCTTCCAATATGTGAAATTTTGCAAATAAATTTAAGTTGTGCTCTGAAATTTGCAGAAAATGCCATGTTACATATTATTTTCATACTTATTTTCACTTAGAAAATCAACGAAAGCATGCAAAGGTTTGGGTTCCCCTGGTTAAATCACACTTTCTGTTGATTTTCGAGTTCCTCTGAGCTTCCTCAGCAGAGAGCACACTTCTGCACATTTTAGAGCAAAATTACATTCATTTGCTGAAATTTGCACAACGGAGAAACTTTAAAACGTAAAATGTGGCCTGTGCAAAAGTTATGGCCCAATTTATATTTAATGTTTTTTCCTCCAGTATGTTAAACTCAGCCAATAAAGAGAAACTGTGCAGCTGTAGAATGTGCTAAAACTTATTTCCCCTTATAAAATCAACAAAACACTGTGGTCAAACTTTTGCATACGACTCTGCTTAAAAATAAGGCCCAAATCCTTTCAGGTTGCGTGGCGCCCTGGTCAGTTTGGTGCTTTGTCAAACGGCACAAGCCCCGTCGCATCTGAAGTGGTACTGTCTGAGATAGTCCCTGAGTGCCTGAGGCAGCGGCAGAGCGTTTATACCCTGGTAGGTGGTACAACTGCAGATTAGGGCGCGACACAAGTGCTGCAGTGAAAAGGGGAAGTTCCTGGGCAGCGGACGGGACAGGAGGGGCTCGAAGAAGAGGCACGCGGCCGGGTCGCTGTAGTGCTTCAGCAGCCCCGTCACGCTGGCGTCCCTGTACATGCAGGGGTCCCGGCCGTCGAAGCTGAAGCGCTTTCCGCTCTGCTCTATTCGGGCGTGCAGGGAGCGGCTGTAGCGCCTGAAGCTGACTGAGAACAGATACTCGTCCTGGGCGGAGTCCCTCAGCAGGAAAGTCCCCTCAGGCTGACCTTCGAGAAGCTGCTCGGCCTCGAAGCGGTCCAGCACGCCCCAGTAGCATGAGCTGTTGTTGATCTGGAGCAGGTCAGGCACCAGGATGTAGTCGGTGTGGTCGCAGCATTGAGGCGTACCATTAGTAAAAGACGGGTCCCAGTCGTCCAGGCTGGAAGCTCCGGAGGAACTGACCTCATCCCAGGAGATAAAAGCAGGAGGAGCGGCCTCTATGGCTACTGATGCATTGCTCTGATGCTTCTTGATCAGATGCCAGCACTGGGCGAGCTCAGATTTGGGCGAAAAAGGGCACTTATCTTCTAAAAGCTCAGAGACGTGGATCTTCCGCTTGGACCAGAGCAGCACTGAGAACGGTCTTGAGGAGCCAGACTGGTGGTGATGGTGATGATGATGGTAGTGGTGATGGTGGCTGCGTATCGGAAGGCACTGTCCAACCGCATCCTGGAACTTCTGTCTCAAAGACCTACGTGACAAGGCCTTTCTGCTGCCATCCATATCTGCGTCTCCTAAAGCTGAACAGCTGCACTTTCTGTCCCGCCGCCGGCGGGGGCACGAGGCCGAGCGGGCGCTCTGGTGGTCCTCCAGACCCTCGCCTTCCTCCGCTCTCACAGACGCCTCACGGGTGGAGCGGGAGCGCTTCTTAATGCTGCGGATGTAGCTGTCCACGCTCCAGCTGCGCAGGGTTTTGGGACGAGTGTCCAGCTTCTTCTCCGACATCGCTGCAGGTCCACTGAGGCTGCTGAGTGGAATTAGAGAAGAAATTAGCCGGAAGTGAGGAAACTGTGCAAAGTTCTAACAGACTGAAAGTACTAGATACTGCATTATTTATGGGTTATAATCAAAACTATAACATTTGTAAACATAATGAATGCAAAATAAACTGTGAAGCTACAGTTTTAACACCTGTTGGAAAGTCTCGAAACACTTGAAACCAATATGTTGAAGATACATTATTAAAGTATGAAGTTCTAATGAATTCAACACCCATTTTTAATAAGATTAATAATCAGAATGAAGTTCTAGTAAAATGAAATTTGAACTCAATTAAATTCCAGAACAGACATGGTATGATATTAATACCCCAAATGACAGTTTAACAAACCCAATATTCAGAATAAAGTTCTAATAAGATTAATAATCAGAATAAAGTTTTAATGATATTAGTACCATTATGAGGTTATAATAATAATAGTAATATTCAGAATAAAGTTCTAATAAGATTTACACCCAGAATGAAGTTCTAATTCCATTCAAATCCAGAACAGACCTGCTATTATATTAATATCCAGAATGCCAATTCAACCTATTATTTAGAATGAAGTTCTAATAACATTGATGGCCTGAAGGGAAATGTAATAATTTATACTTAACATCCAGAAAAACTCATATCTGAAAAACATGATACAGTTTTGAGGTACAGATCATATCAGGTAATGATTATAAATAAACATTTGCAGTATATTATGCACCACCCCCCTTCCCCCCACTCCCCCCCCCCCCCCCCCCCCCCCCCCCCCCCCAAAAACGGACCTTTATTAAATAAAGTCTCTAAAATATTTCCTGGTCCGTTGCTTATAGTTTCAATCTACACCCTATAAGTTATTAGTGAATAAAACAATACAAATTATTAATACGACAACTTTGGGACGGTAGTGTAATAGCAGGAATTCAGACATGGATAAAACACACGTGGTATCATACATTTTTATCGTTTTCTTGCTTTTGGTAAGAATTTTGTTTGTATATTCTAAAACGATGTATTTGGAAATTCAGTGCATCGCTTTTCCAGTGTGGTATGACCGTGATATTGCGATGATTACGTGCTTAATAATGATATGATAGCCTTAATGACTATTTGCAGGCGCCGCTGGGAGGATTTAAACGCTCTCAGTCTTGCAGAGCTGAACTCCAGTCAGCCGCTGAAGAAATTCCCGATTTGAGAAATCTTATTTACCAACAGCAGGACGGACCGTAAACAAATAAACAGAAAACAGCATCAAATCTCTGGCTTGAAACCTTCGCTCAGGTCCTGACTGAAGCAACTTTAGAAAGAACCTCATTTAAGGTCACAGCAGATTAAACAGAACAGAGCTAGAACGTTAAGTGTGTTAAGTGTGTTAAGTGTGTTAAGTGTGTTAAGTGTGTTAAGCGTGTTAAGTGATTAATGATTAAAATGTTGGTATTTAAGCTTTAATTCATTGGCACATGTAACAAATTCAATGCATTTCAAAGTCAACGCATGTATCGCTTCATTTAGACTGCAACTGCATCCCTGTTAGCACAGAAAAGCTAAAAGCTTTTACACCATTACAACATCTCTTTAATCGGAAACGTGAAAAAGTCTTACCTTCCGCTAAATCATGGAGTGGAGACGGAGTTTTGCGCCGTTATGCGATGAATTTTCCCATTTTCCCTATGGCTCTGAGTGAGTGAGTGAGTGAGTGTGTGGTGTCCGGTGCAGTGTGAGCTGAGAGTGAACTGAGCAGAGTGTGTGTGTGTGTGTGTGTGTGTGTGTGTGCGTCTAAGTGTCCCGCCTTTAAAGCGCTCTCATGTTCAGTCCCTCAGAGACTCCCTGCCCTTCACTGAGAGAGAGAGAGGACACTCACATCTGTCCGACAGCACCAGTGCTGAAGGTTACAGAGGAACACATTACAGTGATGTTACTTTTTCCCATAACAAAGTAATGTAGCACTTTACACTTTAAATCCCTGTAATCATATCACAGGTGTGGCCAAATTACATACAGTGGGATGCAGAAGTGTGAGAGCGCTGGTGAAAATGCTTCTGCTTTGCGTCCCGTTCTGATTAAACTCTTTAACATTCCAGGTTTATTTCATACAAAGGCTTATTACTCAGTAAGCACAGGGACTTCAATCCAAGCGAATGGAGCTATTCTGATGTTACAGAAGTGTGCACAGAATGGCTTATTAAGGGGTTAATAACAAAGGTTTGCATTAGAAATGATAAGTTTAAAAGTTAAAAGTAGAATCCTTGAATTTCAGATTTTCTTAGTATCTAGTGAAGTGCCCCCCCCTTACTTTAGTGATGGTGTGCACTGAAGCTGGATGGACGCAAGTGTGCAAACGCCTCTGAGCAGTGGATCCAATCCACCCAGGACTCGTCTGAACGCGAGCTCCACTGGAAGAGATCAGGCTGAAAACAATCTGACCTTTCTGTGCAAAGACCTCACCACGGTCAGCTTCACACATTGGCTGCAGTTTTAATAGTGACCCAGACACAGTCCAGAATTTCTAATATCGCTTATTCATTTTACTCTCACAGCTGTTCTTTTCATACGGAGCCCTGCTGGTGACGTCCTGTACAAATAAAAATAATGTGTGGCCACGCCTTATTAATGCATGGGAACGAGATCATGGCTTACTAAATCGTGGTCATGCATTAGGATCTCATTCCCACATCTTACTAAGTTGTGGCCACGACTTAATGATCTCATTCCCATGCCTTACTAAGTCATGGTCATGCATTAGGATCTCATTCGAACACCTTAGTAATTTGTGGCCAAGACTTAATTATCTCATTTCCATGCCTTACTAAGTTGTGGCCACGCATTAGGATCTTGTTCCCACACTTTACTAAGTTGTGGCCACAACTTAATTACCTCATTCCCATGCCATACTAAGTCACTGCCACGCATTATTTTTTTCTGTATTTATCATTTTTCATGCATTTTTATTGTTTATTAAGTCATGGCCACCACTTGGTAAGCATGGAAAGGAGATCCTAATGTGTAGCTACAACTTAATTTTCTCATTCCCATGCCTTAGTAAGTCATGGCCACGTCAATTTATTTATTTATTTATTTTTCACAAATTATTATTATTATGAAGTCTCGTTCCCATGCCTTGCTAAATGGTGGCCGCGCATTAGGATCTTGTTCCCACATGGTAATAAGGCGGGGCCACACATTATCTTTTATGTGTTTATTATTTTTTCACATATTATTATTATTTTTAAGATGACTTAATTGTCTTGTTCCCATGCCTTAATACCACTAAGCCGTGGTCACGTATTATTTTTATTGTTTTATTTTTATACAGCATGTCACCAGCAGGGCTCCGTATTTCCACAGGTTGTTTATTTCCAGGTTTAATTGAAAAAAAATCCCACAGGCCTCGGGTTCGTTTATTTTTTATTTGTGAAGTGAATCGAATTTAGGAAACAAGATGGGACACAGTCCTAGGTCAGCGCATAGTAATGCCCCGTTCCGAAGGTCTCACAGCTCATAAAGACTTTTGAAGCCAGCCAGGAGTCTTCCTGCTCTTGTGTTAGGAATATTTCTCCCCTCTTCCTCGCGGGAATGCTTCTAATAAAGACTGTCTTGCATGCACAGCAGGTTTCAGGCCCAGCCGCAGACTGTCAGTGATGTCAGGGGCCTGTGAGGAGCGTTCCACAATCTTCCGTTTGTATTTCTTGTAGTAGCCTTGCTCGTTGGCGAGTTTAAGGACGTTGTCCTTTTGTGTAAGCCAGCCTCTTTTCAGCACTAGTTTCTTGGCCTACTGTGTCACATCTGCTTACAGAATTCACTGATATTTAGTGGAATCCATTCATTCATCTACTTGTGCAATGTTTCCTGAGCCACTGGCTGCAACATAACCTTATGTTGGGTATTCACGGGCAGTTGTGCGCTGAAAGTTAGGGATCTGGCCCTGTGACTGGAAGGTCGCCGGTTTGATCCCCAGAGCTGACAGTCCATGACTGAGGTGTCCTTGAGCAAGACACCTAACCCCCAACTGCTCCCTGGGCGCTGCGGATAGGGCTGCCCACCACTCCGGGCAAGTGTACACACTGCCCTCTAGTGTGTGTGTATTCACTAGTGTGTATGTAGTGTTTCACTTCCCGGATGGGTTAAATGCGGAGGTGGGATTAAAAAAGTATCACTTAACTTTAAACATTATAGCCCCACCCTGATTTAATAGTTGGCACAGTGTTCTTTTCATCACATGCTGCCCCTTCTTTTCTCTAAACACAGCTTTGGTGATGGTGGCCAAAGAGCTCCGTTTCTACTTTACTTTTACATCAGTCCACTGCACTGCACTAGATTAAGATTAAGCGAGCCTTATTAGTCCCACAATGGGGAAATTTCACCCATCCGTGCACACTAGGGGGCAGTGAGCACACTTGCCTATCCGCAGCACCTGGGGAGCAGTTGGGGGTTAGGTGACTTGCTCAAGGACGCCTCAGTTGCATACTGTCAGCTCTGCAGATTGAACCTAACCTCCAGGTCATGACTGCCCAGTAATTCCATAAGACAGTGTCTTGCACACTTCAGACAGAGACTTTGTGGTGAGGCTGCAGGTAAGGTTTCCTTCTGATTCCTCTTTCCTGCAGATCGAGTTTGTGCAACATCACTGCAATGCACGGTGCGCCGAATCTCCTGTCAGCTAAACCTGCAGGAACTTTCCGGTCATATGGGGGTTTTGATTTGCCTTTCAGACCAGCATACAAGCAGTTCTGTCTGAGGGTTTACAGAGAAATGCCGGTTATGGACCAGAAAAAAAGAAGGAAAAATCTATCAAGTTATCATTCAAATAAATCCTGGTCAAATATGCAACAAAAAAAAGTGAATATACACTATATGCTTAATATATGATACAATATTATTATTATTATCATTATTATTATTATTATTAGTAGTAGTAGTATTCACTATGGTATTAGAGATCATTATATACATAAATATTTACCATGAATATAACAATCTATAATACCACGGCTAATAATAATAATTATAATAATAATAATAATAGTGTCATTGTACAGCTAAATGATGGATGTAATAAAATATGTCAGAAATAATGATATAAATATCTTTAATCAACAGTGCCTTACTAAAAGTAAGTGAATGATAGGCAAACTGAATCAATGTAATCTATTTTATTAATGTAGAAATAATGTACACATTTAAATCCAGTAAGTTCAATTTTTTTGTGTGCAGACAAACCACACTTTGCAAACCACAGCTGGGAGTCTGAAGGGAAATATTGAGTTAAATAAAACCAATTTGCCATGTTTTGAGGAACCTAGTGCAAATGGGTGTTTGTGTGTATGTGGCATAACTCAGTGAACAGTAGCTTAAAGGAGATTAGCACAGACCTTTTTGAGCGGTTTGGTGCGAAACGCTCCTTTCTCGAGAAACTTACTGAGTCAGACCTGTTCACAGTGGTGGTGATAGGAACCAGACGTCCACCTCTAACAGCTCCAGAGTTAATATGGTTATGAATACACTGCCTGATGACTGAGACATTGTTTCATGGGAAAGGTTGTGGCCTAAAGCTTAAGTTAAAAATGTGTGCACAGTGGAGGGATACACGCATTGTAAGGCAAAATAGTCCCTCCAAAAAAGCTATTTTTTCAGATTTACGACAATTTCACCACCATCATTACATTTACGACAATTGGCTGACGCTGTGGATAAGAGACTTACAGACTGATCATTTTCACAGAGGTAGGCGAAGGTGGTGTTAGGAGTCTTGCCCAAGGACTCTTATTGGTATAGTGTAGGGAGGTTACCCAGGTGGGGGACTGAACCCCAGTTTCCAGCGGAGAAGGCAGGGGTGTTACCCACTACACTAACCAGCCACATACGTAAATCAGAAGACTGATTGCAGTGTCTTCCCAGTGGACCCGTTCATATGATATCAAACCACTCTGATTGATTTCTTTGCATCTCATCAACTGAATTATGCGAATATTTAGAGAAATCAGTGTTTTTAGTGCTTTTTTTATCTCTATGTGCCACATTTATAACATGTAGTCAGTTTATAGGCAGCAGTTCCTTTTTACTCGGAAAAGAAACCTGTAAACTAACATATGATAGAAGCCTGTAGGCAGGAGCTAAAGCAGGACCCCATTGACCTCTTCTGTGGGTGTACAAATGATTGTGGTTTTCCACTGTATTTCACAGATGCAACAAATAGAGATTAAATTTTAAAAAATGCTGGAAAGGTCCTTTGAACTTGTGTTCATTGACTTATCTTTTCCAAACTGCGTTTTTTTGTTCCTCTCATTTTACCAACAGCTTGAACTTTGCCGGCCACCAGTCCATCCTATAATTAGTCGCCAATAGCGGACATTAATTTACAAAGGCAATCTTGTTAGGAAAGGAAACGGAAAGAGCCTTTAACTTGCATTGACTGGTTGATTTATTGATTTGTTGATCAATACGAGTCTTCCTTTAGCTGCTGCACATCCGGCTCGTCCTGCTCTGCCCTGCTGCTCGCCCATTAGCCGACACGGACACTTTACAGGTTTCAGATGTGACTCATAAGCCATTTCCAGCACTACAGACCCCCTCAGTGTCAGATATCAAATGCAGTAGCCCGAAGGACGGCCGGGAGCAGCCTGAAAGGAACTGCATGATAAATTCAATAACTCGTTAGGACGTGGGGGGGAGGGGGGATTGGGTAATTAGGTGATGTCATTTTCCAAGTTAATTTCCAATGTAATTTTTTTCTGCCCTTGTATCTGCTGTTTGACTGCGTACCTTACTGTAATGTATTATTCATAACTGTTTTGTCCTAATATTGTGCAGGAGAGTGCTGATGTCATTCTCCTCATTTAAATGAGACTGATCACCCCTGTGCATAGGCTTACATTAGACAGAGTTGGGAGGGTCAGTTTTAACATGGATTTTGGTGCAGATTACTGATTACCTGTTAAAACTGTAACCTAAATGTTAAAAAGATCATCTTGGCTGTAAATATGTCTCAGTATGTGCTGATGTACAAGTGCAGGCTCAAGGACAACATCTAGATCAGCTTTATGGATAGGCATTATGGACTCCAGTGTAGTGGATGGATGTAAAAGTAAAGTAGAAATGGAGCTCTTTGACTTAGCCTGTACTGACTTTGCTCTGCTTTAAGCTTCAGCTCAGCTATAGCTGCTTTTCTCGCATCTCCAGCAGGAAACTTTCCCTCAGAAGTAGAGCAGTTTCTTGTAAAACGTCTCTCAGTGTTCGACTTCTTACGAGGCTGAAGTCGCTTCTCATTCACCAGCTTCTTGTTTGACTTTTCCCGTTCCACCTTAAATGGTGCCTGAGGTGCCAGAATGTAACTCCTGCAGAATTTAAGGTGGAACGGGAGAATTTGCCAAAAGCGGGTGAACAAGAAACTGACTTCAGCTTCGCAACTTTTTAGTGTTTGTCAGTTTCTCATTGCAGATTAAAGGTGTCAGGAAACCAGCTGGAGTGAAGTTCATTCATCTCTAAATGATCTATATTCGTTTTAAATCTCTCTCTTTGCATTTTGTTAGCTACTAGCTAGGCGAGATTGTTGTCTGTGTTGCTATGGTGACCAGCCATCTGCACACCAACCTTCAGGGTCAGAGGTTGATGAATTAGCAGTTTATTCTAGTTTTAAGGCTATTGTTAAACTGTGTTGAAGGATCAGCAGAGCTTTATTTTACTGTAGAGGAGGATTATTTTATTATTACCTACTGATCTGATTCAGCTGTGGAGCCACAACAGGGCAGTAACAGAGCCGCATGTTGCTGACCCCTGATCTGACCTAATACAATTTTAACACAACTATTCTAAAATGCTATCAAGTCAGTCCTGAATCCTGGTGACCATGCGGATAGTGTTTCTCCTGGATATCCTGCCTTCTGTTTGGGTCTTTATGCTTGTAAATGGCTTATTTGTGCTTCCTCGTATTGATCTTATTGTTGGTCATCTTTTTTCTCTTTTACCTTCAGCTAATGTTGTGGTCAAGACCACTAGATGTGAGTTAAGACTAAGGCCTGGACACAGTTAATCTGAGCCGAGACCAAGACTTTATAGTAGTCAAGTCAGAGTTAAGAGAGCAGACTACAAAAATTAAAAGAGGAAAAAACTTGTTTACTTATAGTTATTTTGTAAATTCATTCGGATCCATTATGCACAATATATTACTGAATGATATTATATTTTATCATACATTTAGTAAAATAATAAAAATGTATAACATAAGAAAATATAAAAGCCAAAAATCTTTTTTGTTTTTGTTTTCTTAGCGTTCACTTGAATTAAATTAACTAACGTTTCACATTAAAATTGCATGGGACTCTTATTATGATAGCATTGGCATTTCTGCTGAAGTCATTGCTTTCTCAGTGGATTCTATTGATAATTCCATTTCTTAAGTCTAGCACGCTGTATCTACTGCTGTACCATGAATGAATCAGGCACATTGCAGACCTGCAGGCCAGTACTGTCCAGTTACCTCAGATGGAGGCATCTCATTGGTCTGCACTTGGCAACAATTAGTATTTAGAACCACTGGCCAACTGTGTTTGCCCACAGAGGAATCAGACCTCCACATTTCACCCATCTGTGCAGTAAAACACCCACCAGGGGGCAGTGAGCACACTTGGCCGGAGCGGTGGGCAGCCCTATCCACAGCACCCGGGGAGCAGTTGGGGGTTAGGTGCCTTGCTCAAGGGCACTTCGATCATGACTTGTCAGCTCAGGAGACCAAACCGGCGACCTTCTGGTCACAATGCTGGTTCCCTAAACTCCAGCCCACGACTGCCCCAATTTCCAGGTCTTTCTCCTGAGATCAAGACGAGACTGAAAAGACCACAACTGTTCATTTCCAATCTTGTGATCAAGACTGGACTCACGCATAAATGTCCTGAGCAGAATTATCTTCTCCAGTGACCTCGGTCTTATTATACTGTCCAAGGTGCTCTCTAAAGTCTTCACCAGCACCAAAGTTACAAAGCATCTGTACTTTTTCCTGTCCTGCTTTTTTATTGTCCAGCTTTCGCATCCATAAATAGCTGCAGGGAAGACCACAGCCTGGACAATTCTTTCTTTGTAGAGACAAATCGTTGCATTTGAAGCTCTTTCCAAGCTCTTTCATCCTTCTTCTGCTGAGAGCTGACCTGTCTCATATTTCTTGAGTGATAGATCCTTTTTTGGTGATTCATCCAATTAAGCATAAGCTGGCCACCGTGTCTACATCCTCACCATCAATGGTAAATTGAGAGAAATTGTGGCATATTGTGTCTTGCTGAAGGTCTCCACAAGGGAGCGCTATTAGCACTAGTAGATTTTGTGTGTCATTGAAAGAGAGGAAACTGGCTCCTTTAATAAAGCTTATTGAAATATTTATCGAAGGATTCACTGTAAAGCTGAAACATGGTAAAGAATGGACTACTTGAATATCTTATAAGCTTTAAATGTCTGTATTTAAACAACAGCTCCCATGAATAGGACATTAAACACACACCTTCTAAGCTGCTTCTCCTTCTGGGATGTGGTACTGGAGCCTATCCCAGCTGTCATTGGGCAGAAGGCAGGATACACCCTGGACAGGTCACCAGTCCATCGCAGGGCAGACACTTCACCATGTCCAATTGGCCTGACTGCATGTCTTTGGACTTTGGGAAGAAACCGACACAGACACAGGGAGACCATGCAAACTCCACACAGAAAGGACCCCGGTCGCCCGGCCAGGGAGTCGAACCCAGGCCCTTCTTGCTGTGAGGCAACAGCGCTACTCACCGCGCCATCCCAGATATTAAACAATAATAATCAAATGAATAAAGACTATTTACAGATCAAGGCTTAGGTCGTGGAAACGACCACAGAGAAGAAAATTGCGAGGATTGCTACATGTAACCCTGATAGTAATCACACTATTTTTATGATGGATCAATAATCTGATAACCTTTTCTTACCGTTTGTATCCTGATTACATTAAATGTGTTCCATTACTACTTAATTCTGCATAAATATCAAATATGAAAGAGCAAGAAAACACCGCACGGCCAGTCCAACGCATCCACCTGACCCTGATTATACTGTGTTTGATTAGATTAATTAGATTAGATGCTTTAGATGAAATTACCTGCTGTAATAGAGATTCAGTGCTGTATACTGACAGGGTGCAGTCTATAGGCTATTCATTTCCACTGATTGTGGTTTTGGTTTGACTGTAATTTTACATTTACAGCGTTTAGCAGACGCTCTTATCCAGAGCGACTTACAAGAAGAGCTTTGTCTGTCTAGAGAAAGTGTCTCTGCTAGTTACCAGTAGGTTAGAGAGAAAGACGGTCCTGAGCTCAGATACGGCTAGAAACACAGTCTCTGTAGATACAGAGAGAAAAAAGGGACGGAGTTAAACACAGAACTCTGTGCCGTAAAATACAATACACTACACTACACTACACTACACTACAACACACTACAATACACTACACTACACTACAACACACTACAACACACTACACTACAACACACTACACTACAACACACTACAATACACTACACTACACTACACTACAACACACTACACTACACTACAATACAACACACTACACTACACTACAATACACTACACTACAATACACTACACTACACTACACTACAATACACTACACTACAATACAACACACTACAATACACTACACTACACCACAATACACTACAATACACTACACTACACTACAACACACTACACTACACTACAATACAACACACTACACTACAACACACTACACTACAATACACTACACTACACTACAATACAATACACTACACTACAACACACTACAATACACTACAATACACTACACTACAACACACTACAACACACTACAACACACTACACTACAATACACTACACTACAACACACTACAATACACTACAATACAATACAATACACTACACTACACTACACTACAATACACTACACTACACTACAACACACTACACTACACTACAATACACTACACTACACTACAATACACTACACTACACTACACTACACTACAACACACTACAACACACTACACTACACTACACTACAATACACTACACTACACTACAATACACTACAACACACTACACTACACTACAATACACTACACTACACTACACTACAACACACTACAACACACTACACTACAATACACTACACTACAATACACTACACTACACTACACTACAATACACTACAATACAATACAATACACTACACTACACTACACTACAATACAATACACTACACTACAATACAATACACTACACTACACTACTCTACACTACACTACACTAGAATACACTACACTACTCTACACTACACTACACTAGAATACACTACACAGTGCATTCAACAATAAAGTAAACTACAATACACAGTGCAATACAATAAAATATAATATATAAGTGCAGCACAATATATTGCAAACTATACTTAATTCAGTGCTGATTTAAGTGCTGTGTAAAGAGATGAATCTTCAGTCTGTGTTTGAAGGCAGTAAGAGACTCTGCTGTTTGGACAGCCAGGGGGAGTTCATTCCACCACTTGGGCGCCAGTACAGAGAACATTCTCGACGCATTCTCGACATAATTCATGGAAAGGCAGGAAAATAGAGAGGAAAGAGGAAGGATGAGCTCATACATTTACTTCTCAAGGGAGCCGAATAAACAAATTACAAAAACAATCTTAAGCGTGGCCAAAGAAGTACCTCAGCAACAGAAAGGAAAACATTCATAGCTTTTAAAGTGAGGTAATGGAACAAAATCTATATTCAAAGAAATTTCATAGCATTCCTATTGGTCTATTTGTCATAACATTTCCACTTTATTTAAAAGACAGCTGGCATTTTCAAGAATTGAAAACAAACAAATAAACAAATAATGACAAAAAAAACAAAAATGGAAGTGTAAGGTTTTGTCAGAGAAAAATTATATATACACTATATTTCCAAAAGTATTCAGTCACCCATCCAAATCATTGAATTCAGGTGTTCCAGTCTCTTCCGTGGCCACAGGTGTATAAAGCCGAGCCCCTAGGCCTGCAGACTGCTTCTACAGACATTAGTGAAAGAATGGGTCGCTCTCAGGAGCTCAGTGAATTCCAGTGTGGTGCCGTGATCGGACGCCACCTGTGCAGCAAGTCCAGTCGTGAAATTTCCTCACTACTAAATATTCCACAGTCAACTGTCAGTGGGATTATAACAAAGTGGAAGCGATTGGGAACGACAGCAGCTCAGCCACGAAGTGGTCGGCCACGTAAAATGACAGAGCGGTCAGCGGATGCTGAGGGGCATAGTGCGCAGAGGTCACCGACTTTCTGCAGAGTCAATCACTACAGACCTCCAAACTTCATGTGGCCTTCAGATCAGCTCAAGAACAGCGTAGAGAGCTTCATGGAATGGGTTTCCATGGCCGAGCAGCTGCATCCAAGCCTTACATCACCAAGCGCAGTGCAAAGCGTGGAATGCAGTGGTGCAAAGCGCCGCCACTGGACTCTAGAGCAGTGGAGACGTGTTCTCTGGAGTGACCAATCACACTTCTCTGTCTGGAAATCCGATGGACCAGTCTGGGTTTGGGGGTTGCCAGGAGACGGTACTTGTCTGACTGCATTGTACCAAGTGTAAAGTTTGGTGGAGGGGGGATCATGGTGTGGGGTTGTTTTTCAGGAGTTGCGCTCGGCCCCTTAGTTCCAGTGAAAGGAACTAGAGATTTTGGACAATTTCACGCTTTCAACATTGTGGGAACAGTTTGGGGACGGCCCCTTCCTGCTCCAACATGACTGCCCACCAGTGCACAAAGCAGGTCCATAAAGACACGGATGAGCCAGTTTGGTGTGGAAGAACTTGACTGGCCTGCACAGAGTCCTGACCTCAACCCCATAGAACACCTTTGGGATGAATTAGAGCGGAGACTGTGAGCCAGGCCTTCTCGTCCAACATCAGTGTCTGACCTCACAAACGCGCTTCTGGAAGAACGGTCAGAAATTCCCATAAAAACTCCTAACCCTTGTGGAAAGCCATCCCAGAAGAGCTGAAGCTGTTATAGCTGCAAAGGGTGGGCCGACATCATATTAAACCCTATGGGTTAAGAATGGGATTTCACTCAATTTCATATGCGTGTGAAGCCAGACAATATATATATATATATAAACTCTGCCTGAAAGTGACACAGCCAATTTACTTTCTTTGTTGTGTTATAATTTTTTTCCCCACTGTTTTCACAGGTTTTCAAGCTAGAACCATGAAACTTTGCATGATCTCAGATGCCATACAGGAAAAGTGCAACTTCTGTGTTGTGCTGGTGTGAGCGGATCAGACAGAGCAGTCCTGCTGGAGTTTTGAAACACCTCAGTGTCGCTGCTGGACTGAGAACAGTCCACCAACCCAAAATATCCAGCCAACAGCGTCCTGTGGGCAGCGTCCTGTGACCACTGAAGAACAGGGTAACAGAGTATCAGAGAAACAGATGGACTACAGTCTGTAACTAGAACTACAAAGTGCAGCTATACAGTAAGTGGAGCTGATAAAGTGGACAATGAGCGTAGAAACAAGGAGGTGGTCAGAATGTCATGCCTGATCGATGTATATGTGTGTTAGGTCATGCGCTGCTTTCCCCCCACAGCCCTATTCTGGGATGAAAAGTGAAGAACTTTTTTCGGCTGGCAGAAGCAGCGGATTGAGTCTAGAGGGAGAACATATCCTCTCTTGTCATCTGTATCAGCTCCTGAAACGTATCTGCGTCTATTATCTGCACCTAAATCAGTTACGCCCAGGAAGTCATGGTAACTCAGTATGCCCATTAACATGGCACAGTTTATTGTGGCAGCAGGGGGGAAACTTGGCCAAGAAGGTCTTACGTATGCCCACTATTACAGCCTCATCGATCTGATGAACAGCAGAGCGTCCACTGCCGTCATGAATATTTGATCGGATTGTGTAGTCAAACTGCAACACAATGACCATACAAGCCTCGCCCGCTGCTTTATGAGCACTTCCACTTCTCCTGAAGCTTTAACACCTCCCACATGGCCCATTTATGGCATTAAATGAGTTTCAGGACTCATTTGGAGAACTGACTTGTGCACTAGCCCTGCAGTATAAATAATCACCCGTCTGCCGCTGCCTGCATCTGTGTGTCTGCTGGATGTCCTCACGTGACCGTCATTCATACAGGCCTGCGCTGAGGCTGCTTCAGAATGGTGGCTGCCTGAGTGATGGAGAGAAGCTAATTAAATCAGTGGGAAGTCTCTGGCTCCGCAGATCTGAGCTCGTTCTCTCATTGATCCGTATCAGTGCACATGTAGCTGCAGAAGCTGAGCTGATCTGGGACAGGTTCGCGGTCAGACTGACACTTTTCCTTGGAGAGACATCACATCTATACCATTTACAACTAATCAGCAAGCGCTCTAGAACTTTTTGTGATCAAGATACATGATATACGTCCAAAAAGTGTCCGTGCAGACATTCTGCTGAATGAATTGAGCTACTGTAAAGGGGGATTATATTCATTTGTGCATAATTCAGTCACTGAGAAGCCCACAAAGTCATTCAGAGTGGTCTGATGTGGAGGGGTTCATTGTAGAGAAACTTAATGACTCGGTTTTCTTTACAGTGGTGGTGATGGGAACCAGGCGGCACAACATCTACACTGTAAAAATCATCTGTAAACAATGGATAATTGTAATTGTTCCAGCAGCGGGGCTGCCAGACATAATCTGTTAATTAACAGTAAAAGTCAAAGATGGTAAACATCATTTCATTGCTTAGAAATTCTAGGTCAGCATGTTATTCGGATGCACAGTATTGTACCGTAATAATTACAGTTAACCATTGAAATAAACATAAATGTCTGAGAAATTGAGCTGGTCATTTCTTTTTGTAAATGAAGTATGGCAAAAATTAATATTAAATTTAAATCAAATTTAATAAAATGCATTTCTGTAAATTAACAACAGCAGTGTTAAAATACAGTATATGTGCTTTAAAACAGTGACAGAGCTTGTTTTTTCACTCAGTGTAAATACAGCCGTTTTATTTGCCATCCAAGACCAGCAGGCTTACACTTGTTGTCTGAGTTTTAACATGCAGTGTTGATGATGTTAAATCTGAAAAAGTGTGTTTTCTTTTCTTTACAATGCCCAGCATGCACTTCTCCACACTGTTTCTTAAATGTCCAATGAAACAGCGTCTCAGTGATCAGGCAGTGAATTCATAACCATTTCATGTAGGAACTTTCTGTAGGAGCGTTTAGAGGTGGATGTCTGGTTCCTATCACCACCACTATGAGCAGCTCTGACTCTGTAAGTTTCTCTAGAGCAGAGCGTTTCACACCAAACCGCTCTGAACAGCTCTGTTTACATCTCAACCACTTAATTATGCAGAAATTCCCCTTTAAGGTCAAAGATTGCCGACTCTAATCATAATACACTGAGAATGGGACACAGCCATGTATGAGCCTAAGGTCACCAGGCTCAATGCCAAGCATGGGCTAGAGGGGTCTAAAGCCCCCCTGCATTGGGTTATGGGGCAGTGGAACTGTGTTGTCTGGAGTGATGGAGCTCCATCTAATACTTTTGGGATGAACTGGAGTGATCCAGACCTGCCCTTCCAACATCAGTACCACCTCTTGTGGCTAAATGGAGTCTAAATTGTCTTTGAAAATCTACCCAGGGGACAGAAAGGCTCTCCTAACTGAAGAATGACCAACAAACAGCACTGTGCAAAAGACAGAAACAGAAGGGATTTTGTGAGGAGATTAGATATGAGCTCATGCATTTGCATAATGAAAGGAAAAAATCAAAGTGAAATGAAACAAGAGTTTCCAAAACTGGAGATCAAAACTGAATAAACTCTACAGAGAAAATGTGTGTCCTAACAACCACCCGGAAGACCTGGTCAAGATCAAAACTGTCCCCATCAGATAAACAGCACTTAACGCTTTCATCTCTGAGAGAGAGGAGAAGATCAAGCTGCTTCAGATCTGAAAACATCCACAGGTGCTTCTGTCCATCCTTCCACTGTGAGAAGACCACTCAGCGCTGTGGGTCTGAAAGGACGTGTAGCTGATCAAGAA